>NC_051073.1:79572105-79598105 GCF_004664715.2 Peromyscus leucopus
ACCAGTGCTACCTTGAGAAATGGTTTTCTCTCATCAGATCGTTTGCCACCAAGGGCCAATAACCTCCCCACCTTGTAAAATGTATATGCACATCTTTTAATCTCAACCTTCCCCCAATCTGGTAACACCTCCTCCCAGAACTTGGCCTATAGTAGCTGACACCTTCCCTCTCTCCTCTGTACCGGTTCTTTTTTTAAAGTAGTCAATTGCAAAAGACCATGACAGACCCCAGCCAATGGGGGGAAAAGTTACCATCTGTGTTAAATAAAAACAAAGTGAACATCCTGCCCCAGCTACGTGCTAGCCTGGACTGGGTTCTAGCCCACCCTATATACAAAAAGTGCTGCCTTGCTGAGCGGCTTCAGCTTTGTGTGTGTTCCTTTGTGGGACACTGAGATTATTCTAGGACACTGAAACTTCATTATGCTTGGCACGCTGCTTCATCTCAGCAAGCAAAAGCGGTGAAAAGACTGTTATTGTAAGCTACACACGGTGCACAGTACTGTGAAGCAGGAGAACCCCTCCAAGTGTAAGGCACTTCTGGAAGGGAGGGACACGGAGACACACACACACACACACACACTGAGTGAACTCAGGGTTTCCTAGCTACATAGCAATATCCTGTCTAGAACAAACAAAACAAAACAAAGCCAGAACACTGTTGTTGTGAATTTAATTCTAACCAATGAAAGAAAACCAACTGACGAAACAGAATTCTGAGAATCCCAGCCAGTCACTGAAGGGAACTTGCACAATAGGCTTTGAGGAAGCTAATTCAAACGATTCAGAGAAGAGATATCACCTGAATAGTAGGGGTTAAAAAGAAACCAAAGAGAGGGCTCAGCGGTTAAGAGCATGTGCTGCTCTCCAGAGGACTGAGTTCAGTTCCCATCACTGGGCAGCTCCAACTGCCTGGAATTCCACTTCTAGGGGATCTGACACTCTCTTCTGAGGACACCTGCACACATATGGTTCAAATACACACACTCAAGCATATACACATACACATAAAATAAAATAAATAATTAAACCTTCAAGGGGATGGTGGCAAAGGAATTCAAGAAGAAATTCCAATATAATCATGTATGACCTCTAGTGGGAATAAAGAACAATTTTTATTTTATCTTAAGGATGCTAGTGAGCTCAAAGATCACCAGAATCATACACCTGGAATATCGGTGGATGCCTATAATCCCATGGTAGGTAGAGGCAGAAGGATCAAAAATTCCGCGTCTACACCACAGTTATACAATGAATTCAAGGCCAGCTGGGCTACATGAGATCCTGTCTCAAAAATAAATAAAATAGTAAAAAAAAAAAAAAAAAAAAAATTAAAAAGTGAGCTGGAGACATAGATCAGTGGTTAAGAGCATTGACTGCTGTTCCAGAGGACCCAGGTTCGATTCTCAGCACCCACATGCACTTTACAACCATCTGTGCCGGGCGTTGGTGGCGCACGCCTTTAATCCCAGCACTCGGGAGGCAGAGCCAGACGGATCTCTGTGAGTTCGAGGCCAGCCTGGGCTACCAAGTAAGTTCCAGGAAAGGCGCAAAGCTACACAGAGAAACCCTGTCTCGAAAAAAAAAAAAAAAAAAAAAAAAAAAAAACAAAAACAACCATCTGTAACTCCAGTTCCAGATCTGACACCTTCTGGCTTCCTCGGGTACCAGGTACACGTGGTGCACGGACACACATGCAGGCAAAACACAAATACACATAAAACAAGTCAACATTTAAAAAGAACAGGCATCAAAGATAAAAGGTGTTCTCGAGCCAGTAAGGGTGGATTGAAGACTTAAGTACTGGCCAAGCACTTGGCAAGCCGAGTAAGAGTTCAAGACTGTTCTGTCACAGAGAACGTACATCAGAAGACAGTGGTGTACTAAGTGCGGTCAGGTCACTTGGTTTGTGTAAACCAGGGAAGACGGTAAATCCTACAGGTGAGCTTGAAACCAAACCTGGACCAAATGCCAGAAAAGATTAGCAAACAAAAGACATCAGGCAAGACATTGCACAGAAGACTTTAGTAAGAAGATCTAAACGTTTCTTTCTCAAATCTTTTTTGTGAGGATGGTACCTGGTGTTTGTGTGGCATGCACAAAGCCCTGGGTTTGATTCTTAGTACCATATACACCAGGTGTGCTGGTTAGTTTTTATGTCAACTCGACAAAAGCTAGAGTCATCAGAGAAGGAGCCTCATTTAAGATAATGTCTCCTGTAGGACATTTTTTTTAAATTAGTGATTGACTGATACGGGAGGGCCTAGACCACTGTGGGTAGTGCTATGCCTAAGCTAGAGGTCTTGGATTCTGTAAGAAAGCAAGCCACGTGGAGCAAGCAGGTAAGCAGCACTCTTCTACGGTTTCTGCATCAGCTCCTGCACCTCCAGGTTCCTCCTACAAGTTCCTGCCCTGACTGCTTTCAACCATCAACAGTGATGTGTAGGTCAAATGACCACCCATCCACGCTGCTTTTCATCATGGTGTTTCATCTTAGCAAGAGAAACCCCAACTAAGACAAAGGTCAATGCCTGGAGTCCCAGCATGTGGGAAGTGGAAGCAGGAGGATCAGAAGTTCAGAGGCATCCTCAACTGTATAGCAAGTTCAAGGTCACGGAGTTCCTACATTAACAAAACAAAACACACCAATCTTTCGTGAAATGGTTAGCCAGAAACAGGAGAGTAATCAAGGTGCTGGATGCCTAATCAGTTACCAAGGATTCAGAAGACAGCTTTAACAAGATAAAACAAAAAATTCAAGAGGAACAAGTGGAGTCCCTGGAGCTGGGTGTGGTGTGCATCTGCAGTCCTAAAGACTTGGAGGTTAAGACAGAGGATGACTTGAGCTCAGGATTTTCTTCTTTTCTTATTTTATATGCAGTGGTGTTCTGCCTGCATGTATGTCTGTGTGAGGGTGTCAGATCCCCTGGAACAGAAGTTACAGACAGTTGTCAGCGGCCATGTGGATGCTGAGAATTAAACCCGGGGTCCTCTCGAAGAGCAGCCAGTGCTCTTAACCTCTGAGCCATCTCTCCAGCCCAAACCCAGGATTTCAAGACCAGACTGGGCAGCATGAGGACCCATCTCCAAAACAACAAAACAAAAGGCTACATAAGCACAGGAAGGGGACAGATAAAATGAATGGTTTTGACAGTCAGAATGCAAGAACTGGTTAACTAACAAAACTAACAGCCTAGAACTAACTCACCCTGGAACTGTTCTATAAGTCCTTCAAGGAAAGAAGCCTTTGGTTTTGTTCACTGCAGTATCCCAAGTTCCTGTCTGTTACCATCGAAAGAGTTAATGTGCTGAAGGAGTGGACATGTTTATAGTATCCACGTCAAGACAATGTACAAGGTCAGAATATCCGGGAGAAGGTTGGACTAAGCGGCAATCTACACAACTCAATCTCTCCTTGATTTTTACCAAGTCTGCTCTGAATCACTTTAGGTCTTACTTGAAGTTTGTGACATGGATACATGGAACCCATTACAGACTGTTTTCTCCTGACTGATTCCTGCAGAACACCAGGAGTAACAATCGGTTGTGCGTGTTGAGTGGGAGGGGGATGTCAGGGGATAGATAATCCTGGGTAACATTCTTCAGGCATTTTCACCTTTATTTGAGACTAGCTAGCCAGGGAGCTTCCAAGGACCCTTCTGTCTGCCTCTTGTCTTCCATCACTAGGACTACAGGCACAGACTCCACCCCAGCTTCGATGTGGACTCCAGGGTCAGACTCAGGCTTTACCACTGCAAAGCAAGCATTTCACTGTCACCCCAACCCTGCTGCTTTTCTTTCTTTTTTAATTTTTATTTTTCAAGATACAGTTTCTCTGTGGAGCAGCTGTGGCTGACCTGGAACTCACAGAAATCCACCAGCCTCTGCTTCCTGAGTACTGGGATTAAAGATGTGTGCACCACCACTGCCTGGCTTCAACCCTGTTTCTTTTCTTTTCTTTCTTTTTCCGAGACAGGGTTTCTCTGTGTAGCTTTGCGCCTTTCCTGGATCTCACTCTGTAGACCAGGCTGGCCTCGAACTCATAAAGTACTGGGATTAAAGGCGTGCGCCACCACCGCCCGGCCTCAACCCTGTTTCTTAACCTCTGTCATACAGGAAACTGTGACTGAAGCTCCATCTAGATACAAACTCAACACAGAAAACACCCATTAATTAATTGTGTGTACACATAAGCATGTGTACCCAAGACAAGTAATATTCACAGTGCTAAGAAATTCTCTGCCCACTGTCTCCTACCACCTTCTAAGGTAGGGTCTACTCATGTAACCCAGGATGATCTTGAACTCTTGATGCTCCTGTCTCCACCTCCAAGCGCTGGGATTGCAGGTGTACACATCTGGCTCTTCCCTTTCTTTGTAGTAATAAACGCATACTAGAATATGAGTGAGTCTCTTTAGAAGGAAATAAAGCATTTTCTGTGCAATTAAAAAAAAAAAATCACAGGAGACAATCCCTAAAACCAGTTCTGAGAAACTGGTTGTTTCACACTTCAAATTAAAGCAATGCCAAGAAAAATGTCAATCTCATTAGGTCTTTTACAATATGTGAAAACCTGCTCCCTGCTTTAGAAATTGCCACTCTGGCCCTTACCCAACCTGCTCTCTATGTTCATCTACTGGCAGCTGCTCAGTCGTGTTTCAAGGCCCTCCTCCGCCTTCCCTGGTTTAAGCAGCTAGCTGTATTCATCCTTCAATCCAAGGGCTACCTTACCTCCTCCAGGAAGCCTTTCCAGACCACCTATACCTATACCTTCTTCCCTAGTCCCCCCCCTTCCTTCACCAAGGTAAGCTCCTTGGTGCATGCATCACCACCCTGGTTGGTTATATAAATGGACAGGTGATGGAAAATTTCAACTCTTCCATGCATGCTGCTTAGAGGACTTAAGTAACTTGCCCACAACTATACCCATAAAAACCAGGATGTAAAACAGGCCCACACTATTTCCCCATCTTGCTTCTCAGCTAAGGAACTTTGACAAGTATTCTGTAACAACAGCACTCTTGCTCCAACTATTATCTTCTGCTTAGAGATCTTTTAGAGGGCTCAGCAGAATGCTTACATCATGTCAAGCTGCTCACAACTGCCTGAAACTCCAGTGCCAGGGGATCTGACACCCTCTTCTGGCCTTTGGGCATACTACACTCATATACGCAAACCCACATACAAGACCTTTAGGAAAGGGCAGTGCAGCTCAGTCTGAGAACTCTGCTGTGGCATATGATGGGCTTCATAGCAGCCCTCTGTGGCTCCACTCAGGAAATAAATAGAGAGCTCTGCTGTCTTCTTCCCTTTCCTCTTTCTTCCACACCGGAGATTGAGACTACCACTCAATGACATCCCATCCTTTTTTTCTTTTTTTTAAACTTTTTGGGACAAGGTCTCACTGCCCAGGATGGCTTTAACCTTTTTATCATCCTGCTTCAGCCCCTCAAGTAGCTGGGATTACAGGCCCGCATCAACAGAGCTGGCTAGCTCTGCTGTCAGAGTGAGGACACACATCTACATTTCTCTTACACATGCCACAAATCAAAGCACTACTTGAGAAGAGGAAAATAGCTAACATTTTTTAAACTGCAGGGAATCTTTCAAAAGTCAACTTCTTTATTTAACTTTGTAGTGCTGGAAATCAAACTGAGGGCTGATCTACATTCCCACACTCATCAAATATTATTTTTACGGGGAAAAACAAAACAACACAAACTTGTGAAATAATTCAGGGAATACTGCTCACCACCGCCATCACTCTTCTCCGTGACACTACCTACGGGCACAAGGGAGTTCCAACCAGGGTACATTTTGCCCTACTTTTCTCAGTGTTCCTCAACTTAATTTTAACACTTTCACTAATAACCTAGTTGCAACAGTCCCAAGAGAACTGGTTTTTAACAAGATCAGACAGGCATTACTATCTGAAGAGTTTTAGACTACAGCACAAGCGGAGGAACACAGTTTGATAGGAAACATCCTCAGTGGAGCAGTAAAGGACTTCTAGGGTTCTGCTAACAGAGTCTTGCCGGGAAGCGCCAACTGAAGCCTGTAATGATGAAGGTTTGATGACAGTTGGGTCAGCATCGTGAGAAATGGGGTTTGAGAGGCTAGGGGAGCTGTGTAGCACCAAGTATGTGTGTCATCTTAAAATACACATCAATGGTCTGGCTCTCTGACTCCCAAAGCTCTAGGCCATCCTTCTACAACACCACGAACGAACCCTACTCTGCACATGCCAAGGAATGCACCCATACAGCAGACATCATCTACAACAGTCTCTAAAGGATGCTGAGGCAGGAAGACAGTCAGAGTTCAAGGCTAGCCTGGGATGCACAGTGAAATCCTGTCTAGAACGCGCGCGCGCGCGCGTGCGCGCGCGCACACACACACACACAGAAAACCAGAATCAGAGTTCAATAAAAGAGTGCCTGAAAGCTTTCACCCTAATGTATCCTGAGTCCTACATCTGAGATGACAACTACCTCAACAGGCTGAAACCACAAGGCAAACAGGATGGTATTTCGTTTTGTTTTGTTTCTTAGTCAGGGTCTCCTAGTGTTTTTAGCTTGGTTCCTAATCCTGCCTCTACCTCTCTAGTACTGGGATTGTAAGTATGTGCTACCACACCCAGAACCAAGTTGGAAGGTATTAAGAGCCCAAAGCATCCAAGGGTGAGGTGTGAACCAGTCAAGAGGGGTAGATGGAGGATGGAGAGATGGTGCTCTTCTAGAGGACTGGGGTTGAGTTCTTAGCACCTACATGGTGGCTCACAATCACCTATAACTCTAATTCCAGGGGATCCAACACCTTCTTCTGGCTTCTGAGGGCACTTACATGGTGCACAGACATATGTAAAGGAGACATATAGGCAAAATACCATACACATAAAACACTAAAATAATATAAAAATAGAGCCAGGTATGGTAGCACACGTCTTTAATCTCAGCACTTGGGCAGCAAAGGCAGGGGGGATATCTTTGAGTTCAGTCTGGTCTATGTAACAAGTTCTAGGACAGGCAGAGCTACATAATGAGATCCCATCTCTAATAAGTAAGAGGTGTGTGTGTGTGTGTGTGTGTGTGTGTGTGAGAGAGAGAGAGAGAGAGAGAGACAGAGAGAGAGACAGAGACAGAGAGACAGAAGAGACAGAAAAAAGGGAGAGGGAGGGAGAGAGCACACTTGTTTCATGGTAGTAGAAGTCTGATCAGCTGATTAGACTTCAAACCCCCCATTCCTCCTGCCTCCGCCTCTTGAGTGAGTGCTGGGATTATAGGCAAGGGCCACTTTGCCTGGCCCTTACTCTGGTTTCTTTCCAACTGGATCCCTCCTCAATCCTGGTCCCTGATGTAAGCTGCAGGTACTCACTCTTCCTTCCAGCCAAAAGAAGAGATACATAAGTCACTGACCCTGAAACACATTTTCAAGTGTAACTCACTTAGATATTATTCCTGGTCCAAAGACAACTGGATAATTAGTAGAAAGTTACATATAAATGAATTATAGTTAATATGGGTGTGTATATGCAGATGCCTGAAGAAGCCAGAGACACTGGATCCCCGTGAAGCTAGAATTACAAACCACTGTGAGCTGCCCAATGTGGATGCTAAGAACTTAATTCCAGTACCCTACAAGGCCAATATGTGCTTTTAAGTGCTGAACAATCTCTCTAACCCTATAGCTAATTTTTATTTGTATTCACAATATATGTGCTCTCTATATGCAGATATAGGAGAAACAAGGACTGAAGCTACCCCAGGCAGTGGTGGTGCACGTCTTTAATCCCAGCACTTGGGAGGCAGAGACAGGTATTAATTAGATCTCAGTGAGTTCAAGATCAGCCTGGTCTCCCACAGCCAGTTCCAGGACAGTCAGGGCTACAAAAAGAAAAACCCCCTTGAAAAACAACAGGGGGTTGGGAAGAGGGAAGAGGGGGGAATCTGTGGCTGGTATGTAAAGTGAATAGAAAATTTCTTAAGGAAAAAAAGAAAAGAGAAAAACAACAACAAAAGAACTGAAGGGCAGCCTCAACTCTAGGCACTGTGGGTTCCATCCTGTTTTCAAAGCAGTCAGTTCTATTCCTTTACTTCATTTTCCTGTAGGACACCTGGGCTTTCTCTCAACATCTCTTATTCCCACCTCTGGGTAAATACACAAAAATAGTCAACGACCTTCATGTTAGTTTTTCTAACACATGCAATGTGATGACACTAAACAAGGACACAACTATAATCCCAGTGATACTTACACAGCACTCTGTGGTTTGCAAAGCATTTTCACAAATACCGTTACTGGGTTCAAAACAGTGTACTGAGGATGGTATAACAGAGTTATTTGCATTTTACAAATAAGGACAGAGCTGAAAGAGTAGAGGTTTGTGGTACACAATTCCACATTATCAAATACTATTCAGAAATTACCTCACTGTATGTACTTTACATCTTAGTAAAAAAAAAATTAACCAAAATATATTCTAAAACCTACTTTATTTTTCAGATCTGTCTGTTACTCATTCTTCTCTTAGCCTAGGCCCACCGTGGGATTAGTGTTCAGAGGTAGGAGTGCTGGCCAATGTTTGAGGATAGCCTGGTCTACATAACTGCAGGCTACCCAAGGCTAGGACAGTAGCTCAGCTGGTAAAGTACTTACTTGTCTTGCAAGCATGAGGATCTGAGTTTGATGTCCAGAACCCACATAAAAAAGCTGGGTATGGTGATGATGCACTGAATTCTAGCACAGAGGAGGCAGAAAACAGGTAAATTCCAGGACCCACTGGCCAGCCAGTCTAGCCTAATTGGGGGGTTCCAGCCAGTGAAAGACTTTTTCTCAAAAACTAAGATGGCCGAGAACAGCACACGAAGCTGTCTTCACACCTGTGTACACACATACATGTACACCCTTACACTTATGTGCAAAGGCAAAAGACCCCTAAGCCCATCTATTTTTTCCTAAGAGTGGTAGCACGCTTGTAATCCAGCACTTGGAAAGCAGAGCTAGGAGGATCTGGGGTACTGCTTCGCCTCAGCTATGTAAGACTATCTTAAAACAGAACAAGCGGGCGTGGTAGTGCATGCCTTTAATGCCAGCACTTAAACAAGCAAAAAAGAAATACTAAGCAATACATGTTTGCCCAAGAACTGTCCTCGAAATTCTATTTCTAAATCAGACAGTGGTGATGCACACCTTTTAATCCCAGCACTCGGGAGGCAGAGCCAGGCAGATCTCCTGAGTCTGAGGTCAGCCTGGGCTACAGAACAAGTTCCAGGACCACCAGGACTACACAGAGAAATCCTGTCCCCAAAAACCAAAATGACAGTGACAGTTCAAGTTCTATTTCATACATCTACAGAATCTGTAACAAGCAAGGGCCAATATATTTTAAACTCATTTCTCTACCTAGCTAAATTTTAAGACATTTTATTTGTATTGCTCCTTAATTACAATGTTGGAGATATGGATTTATACAAGTATTACTGTACCTCTGAATGCTAATTTTGCTCATAGGTAATGGGTCTTTCTAATTATCATTTTCCCTGCTGGAAAGAAAACCAACTACCTATGAGGCTTTGGGAGCAGAAAGGAGAACAAGCAGGCTGGGTACCTGGACTGAAATGACGACTAGGCAAGGACAAGACATTAATAGTGCATCCTCTGAACCCCCGTCTAATTCCCAAGAACACAAGTCACTTTAAATGGATAGCTAACTTCAAATTAAAAATGAAACCCATGCTCTGCAAAGGCCAGTCTTGATAAGGTTTACCTCCAGTGCCAAGGCGGTCTTGTCATAAGCACACGGTACTCTCTTCTGGATTGCTTTTGCAAAGACAGGTCCATTCTGTGTGGATGGCAAAGGGTTGATGGCTGCCCCAGGAGTACTGGCAACTGTAGGTAGAGGAGTTGTGGTCTGAGGTTGAGCGTACGCGTGAGCAGGTTCTGGGATGCCATAACTGTTAGAATTCCTATTTCCATGCTTTCCATGTGGTGAGGACCTCACAAGCTTTTCAACGTAAGGGACAGGAATCATTCCAACCCGGCCATCCTTGTTCCGAGCACTCCACCACTGTTCTTCAGGCTTTTCTATTATCACTAGAATCTCACCCTTCTTAAAGGGTAGGTCTTCAGCATCATTCCCAGGAAAGTCATAGAGAGTCCGTACATACTCCACATTTTCTTCTGCTGCAGACAAGTTGGGTGCTGAGACAGAACCCATGGGTGGACTTGGATACCTTAAGAGAGAAACAGAATTATTCTGAAGAAGAGTCTTATCTTATTCTATACTGGACAGACGTCCTCACTCTATCACCCCCTTCTCTACCCCCCTTCACTGTACTCTCAGTAATTAAGCATGTTTGTCACTGCACACTCTGGCTGTACTTTCTAAACCTTAAATAGACTCTGTGTCATGTGTGCACAAGGTCACATGCACCATCACCCACAATGGGTTTCGAGAAGGTTGTGTTTCCAGATAACTGATCTGAATTCATCACAACCATCACAGACACATTCTCTCACACTCTCCATCTGTGAACACCACGGCCACTTAGCTGGCTCGGCAGTATGTTTACTGTGCACACCTTATGACCCGAACTTGAGCTCCCAATCAATGTGAATGCTGGAGAGAACCAACTCCACACAGTTATCCTCTGACCACATACATGTCTGTACCCTCCTCCCCAGCTGATAAAACTAAAAAACAAACAAAACAAAACACAGAAAAAGAAGTCAAGTGTGTAGTAAGATGGGATGTGTGTGTGACTGACTGTGGTGCACACGCCTTTAACCCATCCCCAGGAAGGCAGAGGCAGACAGATCTCTAAGTTCCGGGCCAGTGTGACCTATAGAGCAAGTTCCAGGTCATCCACCAGAGCTGAACATGAGTCCTGGCTCAGAAAGAAAAGGACTGAGAGGGAGGGAAGGGCAGTACTCGCCTACTGTAAACAAGGCCTGGGTCTGAGCTGTCTCTAACAAACGAAACCAAAATCCAAACATTCTCTTTTAGTCCAAGTTTTAAAAATTCAAGTTGAACTACTTTCCAAACAGTCCTCCACAGTTCTTTTGTTTTTACTGTTTTAAGGAAGTTTCACCGGAAGAACAAAACAAAGAACAACAATAAAAAGAAAGAAAGAAAGACGGGGTGGAGAGATGGTCATTGAAGTGATTATGACACAAATAACTGAGTTCAAACCTCTAGTGCCTAAGTGAAAGGTCACGCATGGCCTGAAGTACCTGTAGGGTCGGCCGGCACAGGGGAAGCCAAGGCGGGGAAGTTCTGTGGCCAGCCAGCAGGCTTGGTAAGAGACCCTGTCTCAAAAAGGAAGGTAGAGGGGCCAGGGAAGTTACTCAGTGGGGAAAGGTGTTGGCTGTACAAGCTTGCGGCTCTGAGTTTGATCCGCGAGAGTCTCGTGAAAAGCTGGATGTGGTGGCACCTGTAACCCCAGCACTCCTAGAATGAGATGAGAGCCAAGGCAAGAGTCACCTAGAAGCTTTAGGGCTAACTAGTCTGGAACACTCTCTGAAACAGCAAAAACGAGAGAGACCCTGACTGAATCCTGACCCTTTGACTTCACATGTGTGCTGTGGCAATGTGCCCCAAACCCTGCAAAATAAGTAAGTTAAAACAAAAGGTGGAAAGTGATTTTTTTAAAACATTTCATCATTTGCATGGGTGTTTTGTCTGCATGTATGTCTGTATACCATGTGTGTGCTGTGTCACAGAAGCCAGATGTCAGATTCCCCAAGACTGGAGTTACAGACTGTTTTGAGACACTATGTGGGTGCTGAGACTCAAATCTGGGTCCTCTTAACTGCTGAGACACTGTAGTGATTTAAATGAGAATGGCCCCTATAGGCTCATGTGTTTGAATAGTTCAGTTGGTGGAACCTTTTGGGAAGGATCAGGAGGTGTGGCCTTGCTAGAAAAGATTCGAAAAGGCCGATGCCCTTCCAGTCATCCATCTCTCCCTCCCCCCCTCCCCCTGGCTTGTGCCTGTGATTCAGAATATAAGCTGCTGCCATGCTCCCCCCACAATGGTCATGGACTGGAGTCCTGTGAGACCACGAGCCCCAATATACATTTTCTTCTCTAAGTCCCCTTTGCCAAGGTGTCTTATCACTGCATAGAAAATTAACTAAGACAGCCATCTCTTCAGCCCTGAAGAGCAATTTCTGAGGAACACACTCACTGTCAACCTTTGGCCCTCACATGTAAGCATACACATGTACTTACACACATTCACATGTACACATATGAATACATACCCAAGCAAAGGGCTTACATGCTTGCCAATGTTTTTTTTTTTTTTTTTTTTTCTTGTGACAGGGTTTCTCTGTGTAGTTTTTTTTTTTTTTTTTTTTGTAAAGATTTATTTATTTATCATGTATACAGTGTTCTGTCTGCACATACACCTGTGGCCAGAAGAGGGCACCAGCTCTTATTATGGATGGTTGTGAACCACCATGTGGTTGCTGGGAATTGAACTCAGGACCTCTGGAAGAACAGCCAGTGCTCTTAACCGCTGAGCTATCTCTCCAGCCCCTCTCTGTGTAGTTTTGATGCCTGTCCTGGATCTCACTCTGTAGACCAGGTTGGTCTCGAACTCACAGAGATCCGCCTGCCTCTGCCTCCCAAGTGCTGGGATTAAAGGCGTGTGCCACCATCACTCAGCGCTTGCCAAATTTTTAAAGGATCCCAAATTCTATCTTTAACAAGAATTATCACCTAACCATTAAAATAAAAGTTGTACTGCAAAATTCACAACCATCAGCCCCACTACCACTGGGTTTACATAGTCAACATGTATTTGCTGTGGAGAATGCACGTCCAGAGTCCCAGCTGGGAGTGTAGTTCAGTCACATGGTAGCACAAAGCCCTGGGTTCTCTCCCAGCACCAGTTAAGGAAAACAAACAGGTTTGAGAAACATAATATCTGCTCTTCAGTAACAGCTTATGAAAAACTAGTACGGAAGTCTCTCTTCACCCAGGAAATATTCCGAAAATATGCCAATGTGCCAAATCTGGGGAGAAACCGCTTACCACTACCTTTCCCAATTTTTCCTGAAGCACAGAATCTACCAGATTGAAAAGAATCTCAGTTTTAATCAGGGTCCACACCTCCTTAGGAGATGGCTTCAGCAGCAAGACCATCACCGTGCCCATTCTAGCACTGTCCTGAGGGATATGGGTTTACTGGTTTAATCATTCATGTATTATTCTAATTTATTTTATCTTCACTTATCTAATGCTCATTTTCTTTCTTTCCTCTGATTAGTGACCTAAGTAACATTCCCTATAGCTACCCTGACATGTTTTATGTTGTTTATTTAGTGTGTATTTTGGGGTGCTCACTCATTCCTGGAAGTGCACACGGAGGTCAAAGGACAACGTGCAGGAGTCAGTCTCCCCTTTCTACCAGTAGATTCCAGAGGTTAAACTCCGCTTGTCAGGTTTGATGACAAGCAACTTTACCCACTGAGACATCTTGCTGGCCTTTGAAACTTTTTGTTTTGTTTTTGAGAGAGTCTCTCTATGTAGCACTATCGGGAACTCACTCTGTAGACCAGGCTGGCCTCAAACTCACAGAGATCCACCTGCTTCTGCCTTACCAAGTGCTGGGATTAAAGGTGTGCTACCATGCCCAGATAGTTTATGGCTTTCTTCAAGTCCTGTATATACCTACCTATGAGAATTTCTATACTTAATGTCAGCAAGGGTGTTTCTGCATGCTTCATGATTACCTTTCTGGCAGGATATTTTATTCTGTAAGGCTACTCAATGAAGCAACCCTGGATATTAGTTTTTTTCTAATTTTCCCCAGATCCTCTGCAAGAGCAACATGTACTCTACGCTGTTGAGCTGTCTCTCTGGCTCCAAGCTTCCTCAATGTTGTGGGCCCCTTTGAGTATAGTTTTGGTTTCTTTTCTCTTTTTCTTGGTGCTGGGATCTGAACCTGTGATTTTTAGAGTGCTATACACACACTCTTCCATTAGGTATATTTTCTCAACATTAGACTTTCTATAAATGCCCAAAGGTAAAGAACTGAACTTGTTTTGTTTTCTGTGTAACAGCCCTGGCTGTCCTGGAACTCTTTTGTAGACCAAGCTGGTCTTGAACTCAGAGTCTGCCTCACCCTGCCTCCCAAGCGCTGGGATTAAAGGTGTGAGCCACCACCACCTGGCCAGAACTGAACTTTTTTATGGTTCTTGGTACAGGCTACTACATTGTTTTTCAAAAGGCATCTTACATAATTGGCAAAAATAACTTTCTAATACAAATAACTACTTAAATTTAAAAACAAAACGAAAAAAAACACCCCTTGTTTCTTACTAATCAAGAGCAAATGGCTTAATATCAATCCACCTAAAAAAGGACAATGGGAGCAGTAAGCATAAGAAAAAGTTAATATTTACTCATGGAAAAGTTTAGCAAGTCTTTTGTTTATTTTAAAGGTTTACCCTCATGGTTAATTATGTATATGTGTATGGGCATGTGCACATGAACCGTAAGTATCTGGGGAGGCTGGAAGAGGACATCAGATACCCTGGGGCTTAAGTTAGAAGTGAGCTGCCTCGAGTGTCCTGGGAACCAAACCTGGGACTTCTGAAGGAACAGCAGGCGCTTTTAACTGAGGGACCACTGCTGAAGCCTCAAGCTTTTTGGTTTTTAAAGACTTGTTTTATTTTATGTGTATGAGTATTTCGCCTGCATGTCTGTCTGTGCACTTGCATACCTAGCACTTCAGAGGCCAGAAAGAGTCAGAGCCCCTGGAATTCAAGTTATGGATGATTATGAGCCACCATGTGGGTGTTGGGAATTGAACCCAGACCCTCTGTAAGAGTAACAAGTACTCTAAAAAGCTGAGCCATCTCCCTAGCCCCAAAAACTTTCTTTTTAAAGATGGTCTCACTATGTGTAGCCCAGGTTGGCCTTTAGCTTACCGCTCTCCTGCTTCCAGTTCCCAAATGCTGGAACTGCAGGCATATACCACCAAGCTTGTGGTTTGTAGTCTTGGTGACAGACTTAATAACGACAACAATCCAGAGGCACAGATTCTGACACCTACATTAAGAGCGATATACACAACAGGGTATAGATTTCCATCCAGAAAAATCTATGTAAGTCCTCACTCACTGCCTCTGAGATAATTAGCTTCAGAACAAACTGTATCTTTTAGGTAAAGAATTTATGTCAATGCATTTGAGACATCCACAACAACTCCTGATAGGCAAACTCTCTTGTGTGGCATGCACATACACCTTAAAAGCATATCCCTGTTCCTATTTCAAGAACCGCAGAGATTCTATTCCAAGGTTGGTGTGTACCATACGGATTTTACTTTACAGCATAGTAAGTCCTCTTTCAGGTCTCATCCAAGGGTGTTTGCTAGCCAAGGCTACACAGAGAGAGAGAGCCCGTCTCAAAAATAAAGGAACAAATAAACAACATCACTCCAAACAGTTAAACACCACAGATCAGGAGGGCACCATTACACCTTCACTGTGGACCCAAAACAATAAATCCATGTACCAGATAGCCACTAACCCTAGGATGTATTAAGCATTTATGAGACCAAAAAATATGAACAACACCAACCTTTTGTTTTTGAAAGATCCTAATTTAGAGACAGAGCCGGAATAAACTTAGCACAAAGCATAATTATTGTGTGTCGGGGCAGGAGTTGATAGAACTCAGGAGCATTCTACAGAAAGGGTGAACAGTCTTTTCAATGGGACACGTCCCCCACAGGCTCATGTGCTTGGGACCTGGGTTGCCAGCAGCACATCCTCCAGTTTGACAGCCTGGCTCCACATCCTGTCTACTCCCTGCCACAAGCCCCTGGTACCCGGCTTCCCCGGCCCGTGGTGACTGAGTCTCCTCCCTAAGCTGTTCCTTGTCAGGTATCTAGTCACAGCAATGGAAAAGCAATGTACACAGATGTGATGCCAAAAAGACAACCAACCAACCAGCACCAGCCCTTCCAAGACTGTGCTTGAGATGGGCTTAGTAGACCACCCCCCCCCCGCCCCGCCCAAAGCACAGCATTGGCTCCCAAAGAACAGAAGCTCTGCTGCAGGACTCCCAGAAGAGAGCAAACTTCTGTGAAGTACCAGACAATACAGACTTTGGGGTCTGCAGGCTACAAATGGTTTTTATGTTTTAATGCTAGGCATTGTGGCACTCATTAGTCTTAAAATTATTGCTTTTTATCTTATTTGTATGTATGTATCTTATTATGTATGGTGTATACATGTGAGTATGTGGGTACATGCACCCATGTGTACACATGAACAAGCCAGAGCAACCAATTAGATATACATTAGATATCTCCACCTTGAGACAGGGTCTCTCGGTGAACTAGAAGCTCACCATTTTTTGGCTAGGATAGCAGGATAGATAGCAAGCTTTCAAGGACCCACCTGTCCTCTGCCACCCAAATGCTGGGGTTACAGGCACATATAGCCATGCCCCCCCCTTCTGAGAAGGTCTTACTATTTTCTTATGAAGTTTTTGGCTGCCGTGGAACTTGTTATGTGGACCAGCCTCCGCTTCCCAAGTACTGGGATTAATGGTGTGCATGGCCAGGCCCAGATTTTTATGAGTTCTAGGGATTTGAATGAAAGTCCTCATGTTTCAGAGCAAGTGCTCTAGTGAACTCCTCGTATTTGCATTGATTACTTTCTGTTGTGGGATAAAACACCATGATCAAGAACAGTTTACAGGTGCTAGAAAGATGGCTCACACCAAGAGAAGCTGGTCTCTCAGACTTGACTCCAGTTCCCAGCTCTCAAATGGCAGCTCACAACTGTCTACAAGTCCAGTTCCAAGGGATCCATCCCCCTCTGCTGGCCTCCAGGAGTACTAGGCATACATATAATGCACATACATACAGGTAAAACTTTCATACACATAAAACACATGCTCCTTTCGGTCAGGTGAGATGAGTAAGTGGGTAAGTGGGTAAAAGTACTTGTGTCCAACCCTGATCACTGGAATTTGATCCCATGGTGAAAAGAATGAATTCCCTCTAACTGTCCTCTGACCTCCGCACACACCAGGACACACTCACACAGACATATCACATGGACACTAACAGATTCTTGGGGGCTGGAGAAATGAGTCAGCTTAAACGCATTTGCTGCTTTTGCAAAGGGTCCAGGTTTGATAGCAGGCACCCACACAGAGGCTAAAAACCACCTGAAACTCCAGTCCCCATGTAGCTTAGGAGTTCTGTTGCTGTGATAAACACTATGACCAGAGCAACGTGGGGAGGAAAGGGTTTGTTGCAGTTTGCAGTCCCACAGCACACACCCACATAAGTATGGGCATAATTAAAAACAATAAAAGATTCATTTATTTTTACTTGATGTGGATGTGTGTTTTGCCTGCATACATGTCCATGTACCACATGCATGTAGCGTCTGCAGAGGCCAGAAGGGTATCAGATGCCCTGGAACTGGAATTACAGATGGGTCTGAGTTTAGAGCACTGGCTGCTCTTTAGATTCCCAGCGCCCACATGGTGGCTCCTAACTGTCTGTAACTCCAGTTCTAGGGATTTCACATCCTCTGCTGGCTGCCACAGGCACTCATCAACATGGTGCACTGGTAATACATGCAGACAAAATACCCATACACATAAAATCATTTTTAAATTAATAAATATATAATTTCTTGAAAGGAGTTTTGGCTGGCACGATGGTACGTGTCATTAATCCCTGCACTTCAGAGAAAGAGGCAGACAGACCCCAGTGAATTTGAGCCCAGGCAGGGCTACATAATGAGACCCTGCCTCAAAACAAAACAAAAATACTAAGTTTTAAAAGGAGCCTGAACATATACCATGCATGTGAGGACAATGCTGCTCCAAGAAGACATTGAGTTATTAAATGAGAATCTCAGTGCCAGAGCTGGATTCCTTGTGAGTTATGGTCTAGGAGGCCTAGGAGGCACCCCCAAGACATAGGCTATTACCATTGTTCACCACTACCTTCCACAGCTAGATGGTAACACCCTATTGCTGAAGGTACCTTTTCATTGTAGTAAATAGAAAAATCAAGCTGAAACTGATCTGCAAATTCCCTCCTGGATGCTACAGTGGTGAACTCTGTAAGCTACAATACCTACGTTCTAGGTAGAATGTGCCCACTGGTGAAACTGTGGCATGAAGGAAGAGGGGTCACAGAAGAGAAAAGAGCCGGACAATGGGGAGGCTGTGAAGTGCTGGCTTCTGATGCACTCGGGAACTCACAGCGGCTGTGCTCACCCGCACACATCAGCTCAACACAGTCAGTGAGTGTGCCACTGCAGCACGACTGCACTCCATCCATGTCACCAACACAAACATGAGAGGACTGGGGGGGGGCATCTCTGGGGATGGGGAGGGTTGGGGTGGACATGATCAAGATTCATTGTTTACATGGATTAAATTGTTGAAAAATACTAAAATTGATCCATATCAATAAACTCGGCCTGGTCCAGCTTTACGTTCCTTCCATCATTATCCCTCACCCCTAAGATCCATTCCTGCACCTTCCCCAGACTTCTGCTTGAATGAATTAGCAAACTCATTAAGCTGTTAGTAGTATAGCATACCTACTCATGGACTGCACTTTATCCCTCCCCTTGAGGAGCCTGCTTAGCCTTTATTCTGGTTAGAGGTCTAGAGGCAACTGTAGGTGGGCCCTGAGGGACATCAGTGTTGCCTTGCCTTGTCTGGCATTTCCTTCAGAGAAAGTCACTGCTGGTTTAGCAGACATTGAAGGATTAATTTCCTCAGTCAAAGCTGGAAAAGGCAATATTTCAGGGGTTGGGGGTGGGAGTATATCTGCTGAGGGTGGAGAGACTTCTTCCTCGGGTGAGATAAACCTTGAGAGTCTGAGGGTTCAAGTTCTCAGTTTCAATAGGGTTCTCCTATACATCTCCATTCCAAGATACAGGGTCCCATTCTTTTCTAGTCAATGCCCTTACTTTAACTTCCAGCACCTTCTGAGGCTGGGACTTTAATTTAGTTGTAATTATGCCAACCTTATCATGAGGGCTTCAGTGTGATTTTCCATAGAGTATCTTGAGCTCTGTGGCTGCTGGTGAGAAGATTCTCTTCCAGGGCACGCTTAGAAACTTCAACATTCCCAGTGCTATGACCCTGTCATTCAAGCAGAAGTCTGGGGAAGGTGCAGAATGGATCTTAGGGGTGAGGGATAATGATGGAAGGAACATAAAGCTGGACCATGCAATGGGTTTAATGGGGCCTCAAAGTAGCAGGGCCAGGTGGCAGCAGCACTGAATCACTAAAGGTGAGGTGATCACAGTCACAGTAATAGAGAGCGTAGACAAAGCCAAGTCCATAATGGCCTGAACCATAATGGGCAGCACAGGCAAAGTCATTCTTATCAACCTTTGGTACTGGTTAATCAATCATGGTGTTTCCCAGCATGAAATAAGAAGCCGTGGACAGTCAAGCTTAGGCAGTGAAGGAAACCACTAAAAACAGAAAGCTGGTGAAGATGTAATTGAATGAGGGGGTCATGTTCCAGCCCCAGCAAGCAGTAGAACTTGGCAGCTTCAGCCACATGGTTCTGGCTTTAGAGTCAAGGATAGAAGAAAGGCATTATGGAATCTCCCTCCATGACTAAGGAAAGCCTCTAAAGCCATGCATGTGTCAGGGGTGTCCATGCATGGAGGCCTAGAGAGATCATTTCACGAAGCTGTGAAGGTGAAGCCTGGATTGCCTGGGAGACCCCAAAATGCTGGAGATGACAGAGCTGTGGGATACCTGCCAAAGAGAGCTGCTAAGAGCGAGTGGAACCAGCCCAAGAGAAAGAAGTGTGTTGCAGTTAATAAAGCTGAAAGAAGTTGGTGATGTGAAGAGCACTCTGACATCAGACATGGAGTTTAGAGATTGCCCAACTGCTTTTCAGTCTTGCTTTGGTCCAGTATTTCCTCGCTATCCTCCCTTTCCTCCATTTTGGAACAGCAATGTGTATCTGTGCCATTATATGCTAGAAGTATGTGATTTGCTTTTTTATTTTGATTTTATAGGGGATTATGTGGTGGTATTCTAATTGTAGTGAAATGTGATTTTGATTGTATGTTAATAAATAAAGTTGCCTGGGGGTCAGAGCTATTAGAGCCATAGCAAGAGCGTGGTGGTGATGGTGGTGATGGTGGTGGTAGTGGCGGTGGCGGTGGCGGCGGCACACGCCTTTAATCCCAGCACTTGGTAGAAGAGCTAGGTAGATCTCTGTGTGTTCAGGGATACAGCCAGCATTGGAGACATATGCCTTTAAGACCTGGGGGGCTGTACATACAGACAGTGACAAGGCAGTCATGTGTTTGGGTTTACAACCAATGAGAAGGCAGAACAAAAGACTATGAAAAGACATACACACAGGAAATAGCTCTCTTTCGGAGAGCTAGGACCACCACAGGAGGAAGGGTGAGATTTTAGCTCTGAGCTCTGACCTCTCGGCTTTCTCTTTTACATTGGTTCTGTGTTTCTTTTTTTTTTTTTTTTTGATTTTTCGAGACAGGGTTTCTCTGTGTAGCTTTGCGCCTTTCCTGGAACTCACTTGGTAGCCCAGGCTGGCCTCGAACTCACAGAGATCCACCTGGCTCTGCCTCCCGAGTGCTGGGATTAAAGGGGTGCGCCACCACCGCCCGGTTGTGTTTCTTACTTAATAAGACGGTTGGTTACATCTACAGGATTACAGTTAAGAGATTGCATGAGTCTCAGAAGAGACTTTGGACTTTCATAGACTATACAGACTTTTAAAGTTGGACTTAATGAATTTCTGTATTGTGATATGTCTACAAGCCTATGGGGGCCAGGGAGAGGAATGTAGTGGTTTGAAATAAAATAGTCCCCACAGGGAGTGGATTAGGAGGTATGATCTTGCTGGAGTACGTGTGGCTTTGTTGGAAGAAGTATGTCACTGAGGGTGGGCTTTGAGGTCTCATAACCAGGCCAAATATCACTCACTTTCTTCCTGCTGCCTGCCGATCCAGATGTAGAACTCTCAGCTCCTTCTCCAGCACCGTATCTGACTGCATGCTACCATGCTTCCCACCATGATGATAATGGACTAAACCTCTGAACCTGTGAGGCTGCCCCAATTAAATGTTTTCCTTTGTAAGAGTTGTCATGGTCATGGTGTCTCTTCACAGCAATTGAAACCCTAAAACAGAAGTCTACTGCATGTTTGTTTGGTCTGTATAAGCAGAAAAAATCCTCAAACAAATGAATGTTAGATCTGATCATTGAAAAAGGGAATCTTGGCCGGGCGGTGGTGGCGCACGCCTTTAATCCCAGCACTCAGGAGGCAGAGGCAGGCGGATCTCTGTGAGTTCGAGGCCAGCCTGGGCTACCAAGTGAGCTCCAGGAAAGGCGCAAAACTACGCAGAGAAACCCCGTCTCGAAAAACCAAAAAAAAAAAAAAAAAAAAGAAAGAAAGAAAGAAAAAGGGAATCTCAGTCCATGAACCAATTTCCAGATGAGCCGGTTTGCAGACCCAAAATGAATGAAGGGACAACCAGGTTCCCCGCGGGAGGACTTTGATAAAACACCTAAGAGTTTTACTGTTAGGATCTACACTGGGAAAAAAAAATAAAACAATCAGACTTTTCCGGTGTCTACTGTATACTGGTTCTGAATTAACACTGATTCTGGGAAACCCCAAGAAACACTGTGGTCCTCCATTTAAAGTAGGAGCTTATGGAGATCAGGGAATTAATGGAGTTTTGGCTAAAGTCTGTCTCACAGAACTCATCCTATGGTTATTAAAGCAGTCACAAAATGTATAATTGGGATCGATACACTTAGAAGCTGTTGTCAGAATTCTCACATTGGCTCCCTGTCCTGTGGAATGAGGGCTATTATGATTGGAAAGGCTACATGAAACATCCGGAGTTGTCTCTGCCTGGGAAAATAGTGAATCAAAAAGAGGATCACAACCGGATGGTGGTGGCGCACACCTTTAATCCCAACACTTGAGAGGCAGAGGCAGGTGGATCTCTGTGAGTTCGAGGCCAGCATGGGCTACAGAGTGAGTTCCAGGAAAGGTTCCAAAGCTACATAGAGAAACCCTGTCTCAAAAACAAAACAAACAAACAAAAAACAGTATCACATCCCTGGAGGAATTGCAGAAATCAGTGCCACTGTCAAGGACTTGAAGATGCAGGCAGGCATTGTGGTTCCCACCACATCTCCCTGTAACTCTCCTATCTGGCCAGTGTAGAAGACGGATGGATTGTGGAGAATGACAATTGACTATGAAAAACTCAATCAAGTTGTGACTTCAATTGCAACTGCGGTACCAGATGTGGTGTCCTTACTAAAGCAATTTAACACATCTCCTAGTACATGACATGCAGCTACTGATCTAGCAAATGCCTTTTTCTTGGTACCTGTCTATAAGGACCACAAGAAGCAATTTGCTTTCAGTTGGCAAGGCCAGCAGTATACATTTACAGTTTTACTTTATTAGGATATATTAACTTTGCAGCCTTGTGTCATTTCATTTGAAGGGATCTCTTCAACAAAATATCACATCGGTTCACTATATTGATGACACTATGCGGACTGGACCATGTGAGCAAGAGGTTTAGACTTCTTGTTAACACATGCACATCAGATAAGAAAATCCAACCAAATTTCAAGGGCCTACTTACTACCTGAGTGAAATTCTTAGGAGTTCAGTGGTATGGGGCATGCAGAGATATTTCTTCTAAGGTGAAGGACAAGGTATTGCATCTGGCCCCTCCCACCACCAAGAAATAAACACAATGTTTAGTGGGCCCATTAGAATTCTGGAGACAGCACATTCCCTACTTGGGTGTGTTATACCGGCCCATATACTAAGTGACTCAGAAAGCTGCTAGCTTTGTGTGGGATGTGGAACAGGAGGAGGCTCTTCAGCAGGTCCAGGCTGCTGCACAGGCTGCTCTACCACTTGGACCAAATGATCCAGCAGACCCAATGGTACTTGGGGTGTCAGTGACAGATAGGGATGCTGGTTGGAGCCTTTGGCAGGTCCCTATAGCTGAATCACAGAGAAACCTTTGAGATTTTGAGCAAGGCTCTATCATCATCCGCAGACAATTATTCTCCCTCTGAAAGATAGTTCTTCGCCTGCTATTGTGCCTAAGTGGAAACTGAAAGTTTTATAATGGGCCACCAGGTTACCACGTGACCTGAGCTGCCCATCATGACCTGGGTATTATCTGACCTATCAAGCTATAAAAATGGAATTGGTATATACATGATCGGTCCCAGGCAGGTTCTGAAGACACAAGCAAGTTACTTGACAAAGTTGCCCAAATGTCTATGGTTTACTACGCCCATTATAATGCCATCTGCTTCCAAGCATGCACCTGCAGCCTCATGGGGTGTGCCCTATGATTAGTTGACTGAGGAAGAGAAGACTAGGGCATGGTTTACTGACGGTTCTGTACATCATGAAGGCACCAGGCACCACCCAGAAGTTGACAGCTGCAGCATTACAGCCCCTTTCTGAGACAACCCTGAAAGACACAAATCTTCACTATGGGCACAACTCATGGCAATTCAGGCAGTACACATGGTCATACATTTTGTTTGGAAGAAGAAATGGCCAGATGTGTGACTGTTCACTGATTCATGGGTTTTAGCCAACATTCTGGCTGGATGATCAGGGGCTTGGAAAGAGTGATTGGGAAACTGGTGAGAAAGACATCTGGGGAAGATGTGGAGAGATCTCTCCAAATGGACAAAGAATGTGAAGATATTTGTTTCCCAGGTAAATGCTCATCAGAAGGTGACTTCTACAGTGGAGGAGTTCTTTTTTTTTTTTTTTTTCTTTTTCAGTGGAGGAGTTCAATAATCAAGTAGGTAAGATGACCCATTCTGTAGACAGTCTTTTCCCCCAGCCTTCCTGTCACTGGCCCACAAAGTGGTCATAGTGGTAGAGGTGGTGGTTATGCATGGGCCCAACAACATGGATATCCACTCACCAAGGCTGACCTGGCTACAGTGCCAGATCGGCCAACAGCAGAGACCAACACTGAGCCCTAGATACGGCACCATTCCCTGGAGTGACCAGCTAAGCAACCTGGTGGCGGGTTGACTACACTGGCCACTTCCTCTGTGGAAAGGACAAAGCATTGTAATAAGCTTCAGGAGATACTTATTCTGGTTATGGATTTCCCTTTCCCACACTTAATGCTTCAGCCAAAACCACCATCTGTGGACTGATAGAATGTCTGATCCACCAACATGGTATTCCACACAGTATTGCTTCTGACCAAAGAACTCACTTCACGCCAGAGACATGCAACAGTAAGCCAACAATCAAGGAATCCACTGGTCTCACCACTAGTCTTCACCATCCTGAAGCCTCTGGCCTGACAGGAAGCTGGAAGGACCTTTTAAAGACGTAACTACAGCACCAATTAGGTGGCAGCACCCTGGAGAGTTGGGGCAGGCTCTCCTTAAGGCACTATATGCTTTGAATCAGCATCCAATATATGGTACAGTTTCTCCCCTAGCCAAGATCCACAGGTCCAGGAATCAAGGGGTGGAAGAGGAAATGGTTCCACTCACTATCTCCCTTAGGTGATAGTGAGGAACATTTTTTGCTTCCTGTTCCTGCAACCTTAAGTTCTGCTGGCCTAGAAGTTTAGGTTCTAGATGGAGAAGCTCTCCTGTCAGGAGACACAGCAACATTCCACTGGGTTGGAAGCTGACTTCCCCCTGGCCACTGTGGGCTTCTGATGCCCTTAAGCCAACAGACTAGGAAAGACACACCAATATTAAGAGGGGTGACTGATCCAGATTACCAAGGGGAAATTGGATTGCTTCTCCCAGTGGAGGAGGACAGATTATGTCTGCAGTGCAGGAGATCCTTTAGGGTCTCTTGGTGCCACCAAGTCCTGTGATTAAAGTCAATGGGAAATGACAACAGCCTGATCCAGGAAGGATGACAAAGGGCACAGACCCTTCAGGAAGGAAGGTGTGGTTTCCTCCAGGAAAAGTCAAGACCTGCTGAGGATGGAGGAAGTGCAGAATGGGTAGTGGAGGAAGGTAGTTAGAAATACCAGCTAAGGCCACGTGATCATTTGCAGAGACAAATTAAAACTTACACGAATATTTCTGTTATTTTGTTAAGTATGTGTTTGTACAGATACTTGTGGTTTTCCCCTCAATTTATCAAGTCAAGAAAATATCAGTAGTTATATTTAAGTTTTGAGATATTAAAAGAGTATCTCTCAAGGGACATTGCCATCTATTCTAAAATTTATAATGCCTTTGCAGTTATAAGAAGAACAGTTATGTTAGAAATAATTATGACTTGGTTATGGTTTTCATTTGGAAATTTAGTGTAACATAAAAGATACGAATGTGTGTCAAGTAGAGCTAAGGAAAATTTCAGAAAATTACATTGGTAATACAGAAAACTGGTACCTGAGAAGACATATGAAGTCCAATTACATTTTGTAAACAAGAGGAAGCCACTGCAATACACATTTTTCCTCCTCAGGGGAATCTAATAATTAACTTAGGTTTTCTCCAACACCTGTTACATTGTTGCAAGCATATTTTAATAAAGGCCTGAAGTCAATAATATAATCCACTTTCACAAATTAGATAAGTAATTTACTTAAATATATTACCAAACATTATACTTCCTAAGTTTATACAAGCTCCTACACTGAAATTAGGAAAGGTGATAGCACCTGCCAGCATCTACTAGCACCTTCATGTTTCCCAGAGGTGGTGCAGTACTGAGGATAAAGGACAACGCTGTAGAGCTGCTTCTCCTTCCACATTTGTACGGTTTAGGGACCACACTCGGTCATCAAGCTTTCCTTGCAAACACCTTCCCTCACTAAGCTGTCAAGCCTAGCCCCTTCTCTATTGTTTAAACTCCACTGATTTGGGTAGTTAACCGTACACTTTTTGTACCATCACAGCTTTGTTTCTTCTATCCTAAAAAAGAAATTCTTTGACTTTTAGTAGGTGTCCT
>NC_051073.1:79945667-79970667 GCF_004664715.2 Peromyscus leucopus
TACTGTTATGAATTGTAATATAAATATCTGTGTTTCCTCATGGTCTTAGGTGACCCCTGTGAAAGGTCATTCTACACCCAAGGGGGTCATAACCCACAGGTCCAGAACCACCACTTTAGAGAACCCTAATACAGACTTTGATACCAGGAGTGGTTCTAGAACAACAAAAGTATAAGGATGGATTTCTTAAGCATCTGGAATAGGCATTCCAATTTGCTGCCACCTATAGTTACTGAAGTCTTTCCTAGAAGCTTGGAGTATTGAAAGCCTATGATGTGAATTATATTACAAACTGAAGGAGACAAATGCATCTGATTATCCTGATTCACCAACTGTGAGAGGCAATGGACTTGGTGACTCAGTATATAAAACTTTGGACAGTTTGTGGGAAAATAAGGAAACTGAAACCAACTGGTTGCTTCTAGCATCTCTGGATAAATTGGCAAAGGAAAAGAAGCTTTGAGGTAAAATTAACCAACTTCTAGCATCTCAGAATAGTGAAGGACAACAATGAATGCAGTGATAAAATTGACCAGCTCCAGCTGTGCATTTAACAGTATAAAGGTTTCTAAGCATGCCCTGGAAGAGAATCTTCTCTCCAGCAGCCACAGAGCTCAAGATGCTCTATGGAAAATCACACTGAAGCCCTCATGATAAGGTTGGCATAATTACAACTAAATTAAAGTCCCAGCCTCAGAAGGTGCTGGAAGTTAAAGGAAGGGCATTGACTAGAAAAGAATAGGACCCTGTATCTTGGAATGGAGATGTATAGGAGAACCCTATTGAAACTGAGAACTTGAACCCTCCGACTCTCAAGGGTTTATCTCACCCGAGGAAGAAGTCTCTCCACCCTCAGCAGATATACTCCCACCCCCAACCCCTGAAATATTGCCTTTTCCAGCTTTGACTGAGGAAATTAATCCTTCAGTGTCTGCTAAACCAGCAGTGACTTTCTCTGAAGGAAATGCCAGGCAAGGCAAGGCAACACTGATGTCCCTCAGGGCCCACCTACAGTTGCCTCTAGACCTCTAACCAGAATAAAGGCTAAGCAGGCTCCTCAAGGGGAGATAAAATGTAGTCCACAAAGAAGTGAGCTATACTACTACTACTAAGAGCTTAATGAGTTTGCTAATTCATTCAAGCAGAAGTCTGGGTAGTGTTAGGTCTCAGCCAGTCCAAATATCCAGAAATGAGCATAAATTGGACTATAGGAGGATTTCTGGAGGTTAGATAAAAGCTAGCATTTCTTAAGAACTGGTGGAATTGGTTCCCATCTTCCAAAAGGAGTCATTTCCTTTACCTCTGGTAGAAGGGACATATGGCTACCTGTGGTGCCTATTAGCATATCCAAGTCCATTCTTGAAGAGCTCAAGAGGGAAATACCTGACATCCTTCTCTGGCCTCTGCATGTATATACACGTGTGTAACAGCACACACAAATAGTACCAAATAAAATCAACATAACCCAATCATGCTTCTCTCTCTCTCTTTCTTCTTTCTTTTTGGGTTTTTTGAGACAGGCTTTCTCTGTGTAGTTTTGGAACTTGTCCTGGATCTCGCTCTGTAGATGAGGCTGGCTCTGCCTCCCGGGTGCTGGGATTAAAGGCGTTGCCACCGCCGCCCGGCTCTGGGGTTCTGGTCAACTAACATCCAAGCACCACTGTCATCAGACACTTACCTCATCCCTCAGGGAGGGGTCCCTGTAAGCCACATCAGACAGCAAAGTGACCAGACAGAAGCTAAAGCTCTCCGCAACTGGGAGGTTACCTGGAAGACACAAGGCCCGGACAGGTCAAACCCGGACACCTGGCTCAGCATGCTCCTTTCCTCACACAGCCTGTCAAAGGACCCGCTTCAATGAGGTAAGAAAGCAGAGGTGGCGGCTCAAGCCTGGAACCTCAACATTTAGGCAGCAGACAAGAAAATCAGAAGCTCAAAGTTATTCTCACCACATAGGGAATTTGAGGCCTGGTGGGGACACACGAGACCCCAACTCCAAAACAAAAACACAACAAAAGGCCGGGCAGTGGTGGCGCACGCCTGTAATCTCAGCACTCGGGAGGCAGAGGTAGGTGGATCTCTGTGAGTTCGAGGCCAGCCTGGTCTACAGAGCTAGTCCAGGACAGGCTCCAAAGCTACAGAGAAACCCTGTCTTGAAACACCCCCCCCAAAAAAAACAAAAACAAAAAACAAAACAAACAAACAAAAACAAAAAGCAAAACAAAACAAAAACACAACAAAAAAAGAGCTAAAAGTAGGCAAGGCTTGGTCTGCCGAGCTTCTCTCCTATCCATCATCACAGACTTCTGCATTAATTTTTAGTTGTGGGTATTTGTTTGTTTGTTTTTTGGTTTTTCAAGACAGGGTTTTTCTGTGTAGCTCTGGCTGTCCTAAAACTCACTCTGTAGACCAGGCTGGCCTCAAACTCACAGAGATCTGCCTGCCTCTGCCTCCCAAGTGCTGGGATTAAAGGCGTGTGCCACCATTGCCCGGTTAATTTTTAGTTGTTTTTAATTACACTTACTTTGTGTATGGTGTATGAGAGAGAGAGACACACACACATACACACATAAGTGAGTGATAGCATGTGTGTGGAGGTCAGGGGACAAGTGCAGTCAGCTCTTTCCTTCTGTCATGTGGGCCCCAGGGACTGAACTCATGGTAACTGAACATGACCTTGAACTCTTGTGTTTTGTGGTGTGTGTGAGGCTGCATGTGCCACGGCATCTGTGTGGAGGTTGGGAGATGATCTCAGGTGGGGGTCTTTACCTTTCAGCTTGCTTACGTTCTTTTCTATCATGTTGTGCTGTGTATTCCAGCTGAGCTGGCCTGCAAGCTTCACAGGATCCCGTCTCCAGCTTCCGCCTTGCTGTAGAAGTGCTGAGATCTCTGGGACCCGACTGACCAAATCCAGCTTTCACACTGATTCTACCGTCTGAACTCAGGACATTGGGCTTGTGTGGCCACCTCCCTGGCCCAACCTTGAACTTAAGGTCTTCCTGCCTCTACCTCCTAAGTATTGGGATTACAAATTTGGTAATGGGATTACTGGTAATGGATTCTTAGTTCCATGCCTCATTCATGTGGTGCTGGAGACCAAACCCAGGGCCTCAAGCACACTGGAGGAAAGCATTCTAACAAGTGAGCTATATCTTCAACCCAAGAAGTAGATCTAAATGGAGTATAAGCAACAGCATGTGAACACTAACCGTCAAATACATGTTCATATCATTTTACCAGAATGAGACAGACAGAGCATGCGTGCATGTGAGACAGACAGACAGCATGCATGCATGTGAGACAGACAGACACAGCATGTGTGCATGTGAGACAGACAGACACAGCATGTGTGCATGTGAGACAGACAGACAGAGCATGTGTGCATGTTGTGCTGGAGATGGCAGCAGAGTTTCAGAGCTTGGGACTGCACTCTGGACTACTGAACCACGCACCCCAGGCCTGGACTTTTAAGTCCTTCTCAAACAGCCTAACAGCAGGGGAATTCTTCACAGCAACTAAGGTAGAAAGAGTACCTCATCTAAAGCACCAAAAGCTACATGTATGCAGCCTTTCTGTTGAGTATACCTTCAAATGTTAGAACTGCCACTGCTGCTCCAAGCATGATGGTCATGAATCATGTGATCAATCCTAATACTGAATCAGACAGAGACATGAGTACCCGCTTTTTCTAAGTCAGGCAGTGGTGGCATACACTTTTACTTCCAGTACAAGGAGGCAGAGCAGGCAGATATCTGCGTTGGAGGCCAGCTTGGTCTATAAGAGCGAGTTCCAGGACAGCAGGGCTGCTACACAGAGAAACCCTGTCTCGAAAAACAAAAATAAAACCCCCCCAAAAAGTACCCAATTTTCATGGATATTCTTAGTATATGGCAGTATACAGTATATGGCAGAAGATTATTCAAATTTTAAAATGCCACTCAGGTAGCTCTGAAAGTTGTGTGTGCATCAAAATCACTTTGGCGTTTATTACAATTTAGACCGCCCACTTTGGGAACCACTACTCTAGATTTAGCAGCCTAAGTTCTACTGCCTTTCAAAAAAAAGGGGAAGGGGAACAGCTTGGGACATGGGTCACTAAGTACTGTGCCAAGCATGAGGACCTAAGTTTGATCCCTAGCAACCACATGAAAAGTCAGGCATGGCGGCACACACTTGCAGTCTCAGTGCCAGCTAGGCAGAGGCAAGGGACAGAAGGATCCCTAGGGCTTGCTAGCCAGCCAGCCTGGTCTACTTGTTGAGTTCCAGGATGGTGAGAGCCCGCCTATCAACACACACACACACACACACACACACACACACACACACACACACACACACAGTGGTGGAGCACATATTTAAGCATGCACGAGGCCCTGGGTTCAGTCCCCAGTTCACACACAAATTCTATAAATTTATATATTTTTAACATTATTTCAAATATGTCAAAACTTTCATTCTAACATGAATATATATAAAAGTGATTTTTGTTTAGAAGTTTTATTTATTAGCCCTAAATTATATGTATATGTGTGCACATTAGAGCAGCTACCTGAGGAACTTAGGGGAGGAGGAGATGACTCAGTGGTAAGAGCGCAGCCTGCCTTTGCTGAGGACCCAAGTTTGCAGCTAAGCATCCACCAGGCTCACAACCGCTCCAGGAGACCTGACACCCTCTTGTGGACTCTGAGGGCACTGCACTCCCTTTACATACCCACACAGACACAGTCATACATAGATAATTAAAAACAAAAAAACTTTAAAAAAGAACACCAAGCCTGGAGGTGGTGGCGCACGCCTTTAATCCCAGTTCGAACTACAGAGTTCCAGGAAAGGTGCCAAAGCTACACAGAGAAACCCTGTCCGGGGGTGGGGGGGTCGGGGAAGAACACCAATGGCTTCAGTTATTAGGTAACAGTTGTAGATATAGACTTCTGCTAATTATGGCCCTTTGAATTGTGGAAACACTCATAATTTAAGGAGTCAGTTCTAGGCATGGTGGGTAACCAAAAGGGCTGAAATCCACGGATCAGGAGGTGTACAGAAACAGGTGGGATGTTTGTGACAGCAGCAAATTAATTGGCTTTAGCAGAGTGAGTCCCCTTAACAAGCTAGGGCAGCATCACCTATTGAGAAAAAAACGTCTTCATTACAGATACCAACTCACCATGATACATCCAAAGGTTTTATATAAAGCACTACAGAGCTAGATTCCAAAGAAACCAGTTTTATGGATCAGGAATCCTAAAATGCTGGAGGTGTTCCAAGCAGACTTGGGAGTTTCAGGGCATCAGTACACACACACACACACACATCAGTGTTGTAGGGAACACAAACTTGGTGCGCGGTGGGTCTACAGGACTATTTCACAAAGAAGGAAGGAGAGCAGGTAAAGGGGGCAGCAGGGACATGTGGGACAAAGGCTGTGACTCCCTCTGATACCTCCTAGCCCTCAACATTTAAAATCCAGTTAAAAAAAGAAATGCATATGAATTCATTCCATTTCTTTCTTTCCTCTTTTTGTTTGTTATTTATTTATTATGTACACAGTGTTCTGCCTGCATGTACACCTGCATACCAGAGGGCGCCAGATCTCATTATAAATGGTTGGGAGCCACCATGTGTTGCTTGGAATTGAACTCAGGACCTCTGGAAGAGTAGCCAGTGCTCTTAACCTCTGAGCCATCTCTACAGCCCCCTTCCCCCATTGCTGGAGATATCTCCAGTCCCACTTGGGCCCGCAGCCACTCAGACCCAAGTAAACACACAGAGACTTATATTGCTTATAAACTGTATGGCCGTGGCAGGCTTCTTTATATATATTTATATATATATATATTCTTAAATTAACCCATTTCTATTAATCTATAAGTTGCCATGTGGCTTATAGCTTACCAGTACTTTATATCTTGCTTCTCATGGAGGTGGCTGGCAGCATCTCCTGACTCAGCTTTCCACTTCCCAGATTTCTCCTCTCTGCTTATCCCGCCTATACTATACTTCCTGTCTGGCTACTGGCCAATCAGCATTTTATTTATCAACCAGACCAACACATTCACAGCATACAGAAAGACATCCCCAGTACCCCCTCTTTCTTTTTTTGAGACAAGATTTCTCACCGTACCTCTGGTTGTCCTAGAACTAGCTCTGTAGACCAGGCTGGTCTCAAACTCAAAGATCTGCCTGCCTCTGCTGGAATTAAAGGTGTGCACCATTATGCCCGGCATAATGTTTTAAAGTAGGAGTTTAACTGAAACTTAACAGCAACAAACTCAATAAAACTATTTCTAGTAAACAATTACAGTTATGTTCCCAATGTCCATTCACCCTTTGGATAGCAGCAGCAGCATGTGGAGAACTGACCTTTCTCTAGGAATGAATTTATATAAGCCCAAGGGCAAAATGGTTGGTTTGGGGATGGACAATGCGGATGACCTAACTGTAACCCATGACACACAAGAATGGAAGTTTCTGAAAGTCTCAAAAGAACTGACTCATTTCCAGCAGAGTGCAGTGGAAAGCTATAGGCTGAGCATCCTTCCTTCCCCTTCACCATGGGTTCTGGAGAGCAGTGAGTCAGTCAGTCACGCTGCTACAGGCACTGAAGTTGTTCCACACCTAGTGGGACCAGCCAGAAGCAGCCTAATTTCCACGTTTGCTTGTTTTTTTCTTTTTGTTTCTTTGTTTCTTTTTCTTTTCTTTTATTTTATTTTCTGCATTCAGGATAAACATATGAAATTACCTCTGCCTTTCCGAGCTGTGCTTTCTTCAACCCAATATACTTTTGGAAGACCTCTGAGAAGTCGAAGAAGATAAGGAACAACACAGTCTTTGTGCTAAAAAACAAACAAAAAATTTTATTTAGTAAGTGACTAGTAGGCTTTTTCACATAGACTAAGCTACCTAAATCTAAGCAGCTCAGATTCTTCAGGGACAGCATAAAGCAGAAGTCCCCATGGTATCACCCTCCCTATCTCTATACATCACAGTCCAGAAGATGTCACAGTGTTCCACAGGACACAAACACACCCTACTGTGTGTGATGTGCAGCCTAGTGGACTTCTCTGAGGGGAAGGCCTCTAGAAGTCCCTCCCCAGAAGGTATTCACAAGCAAGCACTTAACTGCCTCCAATGGCAGGGTTACAGATCGCCCAAAGCCACCCATGGATCCTAAACTGAGGTTCTTGGGGTCAAAGTGACACTCACAGCACGAACTTCTGGACTCGATACTCTTCACTTCTTATTCCTTGTTTTCCTTCTCCTTCTGTTAAATTCTGTGCTTATTTTCCCTTTTAGTCTTGAAAGCTGAGCATCGGACTTCAATGAAAGAAACTTCTTTCATTTCTTTTATTCTATCTATCTATCTATCTATCTATCTATCTATCTATCTATCTATCTATCATCTATCTGTCTGTCTGTCTGCCTATCTATCTATCTTTAAGGACAGGTATCACTGTGTAGTACTGGATAGCCTGGATTGCTATGTAGACCAGGCTATGCTTGAACTAAGAGAGATTCCCTTGCCTCTACCTCCCAAGTGCTGCGATTACAGATGTGAACCACCACCCTAGAGCGGTACTCAGCTTTCAAGCCTCTCCATTTGATGCCCAATGAAATGAGACAGTGATCATTCTAAGCTGGGTCTAAATGAAGATTTATAAGAACAAAGGAAAACATCTGTAAATGATAAAAGACAGTGGCTAGGATTCTAAACTGTCTAGGATTCTAAAACTCCAAAGGGCTGCACTGTATTGCCTTCTGAAGAAGAGCCTAGGCTCCTCCCTACAAAACGTAGAGGCTTTAGTAGTACATAGTAAATAAATCACTTCCACTATTCTGGACACAACTGTTGCGATGATAGCTCAGGAGAGAAATGAAGGCAGCCAATGCATCCTGGACGGAGTCATGCAATACAAACAGGAAGTGAACCACGATAAAGACATGATCCCTCGGTCTTCTCTGGGTCTATTAAAGCACGCTGGGTTCCCTCTGTATCCAAAACTCCAAAGGTGGAACCAGCAGTTCAGCTAAGTTGTCATGTACCATCTGACCCCTGATCAATCCTTATGTGGAACCCAATTTGCATGAAAGGTAGTTTGTATTTATTTCTTCCTTCCGGTCTTAGAAAAGTCAGGTGTATGTTTGGGATTTACAAGCAGCACATATGTCAAAGGTATTTTAAAGTAATACATATTTAAATAGCAGCAGTTTAGAAATCCTTTCTGCTCTCTATAACTCATTTTATACTTATGGCAAACAGGAAACTAGAATGGCTGAGGGTGCAGGTGAATGGGACAATGCTTGCCTAGCATCTGCCCAGCGTTCGGGGACAAATACTGTGAAAAAAGTCAAATACTCAGTGAAAATGTGGCTCTGCTTCTCCTCAGGACCGTTGGCTGCACTGGCGCACAAGGGTGGAGGGAGCAGAATCAGGGACAGGATTAGGATGGCTGTGGGTACAACAGAGACAGACCTCTGGGAGATAGACTTCAGTGAATCAGCTTAACTTTATTCCAGAATATAAAGGATTGGGGAGCTTGGGGACAAACCCTAATTTGCATTAAGTAGCACGCTCCTATTACAAGGCTCCGCATGTGGCAGTAGGGTCCTAGCACATTCTTCTAGCAGGAATCTGTGCCAAGGGTCAAGTTAAAGATAAATCAGGCATCTGGCTTAGAAATAGCTTTCAGATAAGGCCATTCCTCTTGGCCCAGGTACATTCTCCAGATAAGGGCAGGTAGAGGCAGGAAGTTTTGCTGAGGAGGGAGGGAGTTTCCATGTTGCTGAACTTTTGGGGAAAGCTGCCAGGCCATGAGAGACTGCAACCTCGACCAGCCAGCAAGGCTTTCCAACAGAAAAATATAAAAGGGTGCATGAGTATGCCTGAAATCTCAGCAGTGGAGAAATAGGCAGGAGGACCCTACCATGTTCAAGGCCAGCCTAGTCTACATAGCTAGTTCTAGGCAAGTCTGTACTAACAAACTAAGCCAGAAGACTCTGTTTCATAAAACAAAATAAATAATAAATAGTGCTTATTGGAATATAATTTCTACGAAGTACAGGCTAATGGTTTTAGATGAATATTCAAATACATAATGTTATTTTCCTAACAGAACAATTAAACTTAGAATTCAAATTTTAATTAATTAAATTAATTAATTCAAAATTAATTTGCTTCAATTAGCACTGGCAATTATTAAAACAAGTGAAACAACAGTACACAATTTTGCATTGTAGCAAGAAGGCTGGGTTTTAATCCCTATCAGAATACTAATAGTATGTACTCAAATTTTATTTCGATTCAGTTTTGATAAAAATGGTCTCATATGACAAACTGTATGACTGATGAACATTTTACCTGCTACTAAAAAGCAAGCCTACTTTGTAAAATATGCAATTATATCTCAAAAGAATTTTATCTTACTTATACTCCGAAATTTAAAAAAAAATTCAAAACCTTTATTATTTATTTTACAATACATTTTTAAAGAATCTGTAATTTGGCTCGGCATGGTGACACACGCCTTTATTCTCAGTACTGAGAGGCAGAGGCAGGCAGATCTCTGTGAGTTTGAGGCAGCCTGGGCTACACAGTTAATCCCAGGACCACCAGGCTATGGAGAGAGATTCTGCCTCAAACTAAAAGAACAAACAATTGGGTAAGTTCCTAGGTGCTCCATGCCACTGTCCGGTTTGCCCTGTCCCATTCCTCCTCTTACTGCCTTGATTAGGTTGGAACTACACTCCTAGGACTATACCACTAGGTAAATGGACACAACACCAAGGCAGATTTTCATTACACCCACTTCACACTAAAGAATTATAAACTTAGTAAAGACTTACCTGAAGATCGGATTCAATGAGAAAAATGCCCAGGGCAATCACTGCATCTCGCCGCCTTTCATCTAGTTGGAAGATTCCATGGAAATCTACTGGGCACATGCAAAGCAGCTTCTGGACCTAGAAAATAAGATTTAAAAACAAAACACAAAGGGTTGAAGGGACGGCTTGGCAGTTAAGAGCACATACTGCTCTATTAGAGGACCTGAGTCTGCTGTAACTCTGGTTCCAGGGGATCCAACTCCTCTGGCTTTTGCAGACAGCTGCACATACCTATACACACACATACAGAAACTTAAAAATAATAAAAATAAGTCTTTAACAAAACACAAGGCTGGAGAAATAGCTCAGTAGTAAAGAGCACTTATTGCTCTTGCAGAGGACCTGAATTAGGTTTCTCAGTGCCCATGTGGTGGCTCAGAACTGTCTGTTAATACAGAAAGGTATTATATAGAAATGATAGGATAAAAATATACATTATTGTATCCACTCTGAAAAGAAAAAAGAGAGACTGTGGATATGATAAGGCAAAAAGGTAGATTACTGAATCTACTAAAAAAAGATATAAAAATAGCAGGATAAAAGGGTAGATTATTGAATCTATTCTGAAAAGAAAAAAGGATCATATGGACATGATAAGATTAAAAAGGTAGATTATTGAATCTACTTTTAAAAAGCAACTACTAGTTTTAAATATTTTATATTGGATTGGATTTTTGTATATTGTATACAAATTTTGTATATTGATACAAATTTGAGATTGATTTTGTTAGAAAATACTGTACATATACTTGTAATCTTGTTCAAGGTATTATACCTATACAGTTCATTTAACAATGTAATGCAAGTTGCTAATCCTGGAAAGTTATTATTACCAACTATTTAGGATAATAAAGAAATGCAGTTTAGTAGTTAGTCACCTATTACAATCAAACTCGTAGTCAGGTTAGGTATGTTTTCAAGGTCAAACATTGATATATTTTAGATAGATAGGTCATCTTCAAACCCTTCAGAGATCTGTAGAATATGGTATTTAAGATATTTTAATAACAGATTTTTTTAAGATGAAAATGAGACACATCTGCTCCTGGCAGCACCAATCTATTTCAGAGAAGATGATGGGCATCAAAGAGACTGCACATGGAGTTTACTTTCTTTGTGGCAAGTTAGCCACCGAGCAAGAAAATGCCCTTGCCCCGACTGCTGACCGTATGCTGTACAAATGGACAAGCAGGACACAAAAGAAAGGACTGCTGATCCTTGCCAAGACAAAGTATGACAGCCCTTCAGAAAATCCTGCTTCACAGATGAGTCTGTCAGATAAGCTAGGCCTGTAGGATGAAGATGGATGCCCCAACATTACAGAGAAACCTAGGGTGACTGTCCAGGCAGCCAGCTGTTTCTGTCATTTCTCACATTTTTTGGAAGTTGCTTGTTTGCATTTCCTGTTTACTCAGTTAATATTATTTCCTTCTCAGGTCTCTGGGGGAGTTGAAGATTAGATAGTTATAGTTTTCCTTGTTAAGAAATTTAGAAAAGAAACTCACTAAAGAGGTGTAAAGTGTATAAGTTTGAAAGACATCAAAAGATAGTTTTCCGTTGGTAATACAAGTTAGAATAGAAAGTGAGTTAGGTACAACATTTTGGACTCACTAAAATAGGATAAATAATGGAGTATTTTCTCTGAATCTGTCAAATGTTTATGCACTGGACATTGTTAATGTAATTCTTTTCTTTCTTTTTCTTTTTCTTTCTTTCTTTCTTTTTTTTTTTGAGACAGGGTTTCTCTGTGAAACAGTTCTGGCTGTCCTGGAACTCACTCTGTAGGCCAGGCTGGCCTCAACTCACAGAGATCCACCTGCCTCTGCCTCCCGAGTGCTGGGATTAAAGGCTCATGCCACCACCGTCTGACTGTTAATGTAATTCTTGACTATATCTATTATTTGTACTTATTGTATACAGTTTTTCTTATATTAGTTATAACTTTCTTTTATTATTTTAGACAAAAAAGGGGAAATATGGTGATATATTGTGCACCCTAATAAAATTTGCCTGACGATCAGAGGGCAGAACAAACTACTAGATTAAACATCTGTCAGGCAGAGGTGGCATACACCTTTAATCCTAGCACTCGGGAGGCAGAGATCTGTCTGGATCTCTGTGCCATCTGGATCTCTGTGAGTTCAAAGCCACCCTGGACTATATGAGATTGACTCAGTCTAGGAGAGAAACAGAGCCAGGCAGTGGTGGCACACACCTTTAATCCCAGTACTTGGGAGTCACATGCCTTTAATCCCAGCACTAAGAAGGAAGTGACATGGCTGGGCAGAGAAATGTATATAAGCCGTGAGGAGACAGGAACTAAGGGTTTTTTGGCTGGAGCCATTCAGGTGAGGACTCAGAGGATTTCAGTCAGAGGATTCGTGGACTTGGTGAGGTGAGATGTGGCAGTGGCTTGTTCCTTTGTCTCTCTGATCTTTCAGCATTTACCCCAATATCTGGCTCCATGTTTTTTTTATTAAAAAACCTTTTAACATTTGAGCTACAGTCTGTAGTACCAGTTCCAGGGGATCTGATGCCTCCTCTGACCTCCTCAGGTTCTGTGCGCACACACACACACACACACACACACACACACACACACACACACACACACACACAAAGACCCTACTGCCGAAGACACACATAAGTGAGTTGTAGAACACGGAGGAATCCAACTGGCACCAACCTAAAAGCTTTCACAGTGCTGGAAGATGCTAGCACACTACTGGGGGAGAAAAATCATCATCAATTTATCTAGCCATCAGCACTTTGAGCCTGGTCTACATAGTGAGCTCCAGGACAGATAGGACTACATAGAGAGACCCTGTCTCTAAATTAATTAATGAACGGATTAAATCTGAAACTGTACATAATTCCTCTTTTCTTTGAAATGTACATGAATGCTTAGAAGACTGGACAGGTCTTTGATCTAGGAATACCTTTCTCAAGGAGCTTCTCTTAGGAACACAAGCATCCCAGTTTCTGTACAAAGGTAAGAAACTTCCACAGATGCCTCTAAAGTACAGAATAACCCCCTGTCATAAAGATAGGGAGGCTCACCTATAAAAAGACACAGACTAGCTGGGCGTTGGTGGCGCACGCCTTTAATCCCAGCACTCGGGAGGCAGAGCCAGGCGGATCTCTGTGAGTTCGAGGCCAGCCTGGGCTACCAAGTGAGCTCCAGGAAAGGCGCAAAGCTACGCAGAGAAACCCTGTCTCGAAAAACAAAAAAAAAAAAAAAAAAAAAGACACAGACTAACAGAATGGATAAGAAAACAGGATCCATCCTTCTGCTGCATACAAGAAACACACCTTAACTTCAAAGACAGACACTACCTCAGAGTAAAGGGCTGGGAAAAGGCTTTCCAATCAAATGGACCTAAGAAGCAAGCTGGTGTAGCTATCCTAGTATCTAATAAAATAGACTTCAAACTAAAATCAATTGAAAGAGATCGTGAAGGACATTACCTATTTATCACAGGAAAAATCCACCAAGATGAAGTCTTGATTCTGAACATTTATGTCCCAAATACAAAGGCACCCACATTCATAAAAGAAACATTACTATAGCTTAAATCGCACATCAAACCCCACACATTAGTAGTGGGAGATTTTAACACACCACTCTCACCAAAAGACAGATCTACCAGACTGAAACTTAACAAAGAAATAAAGGACCTAACAGATGTTATGACTCAAATGGACTTAATAGATATCTACAGAACTTTCTACTCTAACACAAAAGAATATACCTTCTTCTCAGCACCCCATGGAACCTTCTCAAAAATTGACCACATGCTTGGTCACAAAGCAAATCTCAACAGCTACAAAAACATTGGAATAACCTCCTATATCTTATTGGACCACCATGCCTTAAAGTTAGATTTCAACAACAACAAAAATTATAGAAAGCCTACAATCTCATGGAAACTGAATAATGCCCACCTGAAACACCAATGGGTAAGGAAGAAATAAAGAAAGAAATTAAAGATTTCCAAGAATTCAATGAAAATGAAAGTACAACATACCCAAACTTATGGGACACTATGAAAGCAGTGCTAAGAGGAAAATACATAGCTCTAAATGCACACATAAAGAAGATGGAGAAACTTTATACCAATGACTTAACAGCACAACTGAAAGCTCTAGAACAAAAAGAAACAAACTCACCCAGGAGAAATAGATGGCAGGAAATAATCAAATTGAGAGCTGAAATCAATGAACTAGAAACCAAGAGAACAATACAAAAAAAAAATCAATGAAACAAAGGGTTGGTTCTTTGAAAAACAAGATAGACAAACCCCTAGCCAAATTAACCAAAAGGCAAAGAGAGAGCACCCAAATTAACGAAATCAGAAATGAAAAGGGAGACATAACAACAGACAACGAGGAAATCCAGAGAATCATCAGATCATACTTCAAAAACCTGTACTCCACAAAATTGGAAAATCTCAAAGAAATGAACAATTTTCTGGAGAGATAGCACATACCAAAGTTAAATCAAGACCAGATAAACTATTTAAATAGACCAATAACCCCTAAAGAAATAGAAACAGTCATCAAAAGTCTCCCAACCAAAAAAAAAGCTCAGGACCAGATGGTTTCAGTGCAGATTTCTAACCAGATTTTCAAAGAACTAATTCCAATACTCTTCAAATTGTTCCACACAATAGAAACAGAAGGAACATTACCAAACTCTTTTTATGAGGCTACAATTACCCTGATAACCCAAATCACACAAAGATGCAACAAAGAAAGAGAATTACAGACCAATCTCCCTCATGAACATTGATTCAAAAATACTCAACAAAATATTGGCAAACTGAATCCAAAAACACATCAAAAAAATTATCCACCATGACCAAGTAGGTTTCATCCCAGGGATGCAAGGATGGTTCAACATACAAAAATCTGTCAATGTAATACACCATATAAACAAACTGAAAGAAAAAAAACTACATGATCATCTCATTAGATGCTGAAAATGCCTTTGACAAAATCCAACACCCCTTCATGATAAAGGTCTGAGAGAGATCAGGAATACAAGGAACATTCCTAAACATAATAAAGGCAATTTACAGCAAGCCAACAGCCATCATCAAATTAAACAGAGAGAAACTCAAAGCAATTCCACTAAAATCAGGAACAAGGCAAGGCTGTCCGCTCTCTCCATACTTATTCAATACAGTACTAGAAGTTCTAGCTAGAGCAATAAGACAACAAAAGGAGATCAAAGGGATACAAATTGGAAAGGAAGAAGTCAAACTTTCACTATTTACAGACGATATGATAGTATACATAAGTGACCACAAAATTCTACCAGGGAACTCCTACAGCTAATAAACTCCTTCAGTAAAGTGGCAGAGATCAACTTGTAAACATACAAGATCAACTCAAAAAAATCAGTAGCTCTCCTATACACAAATGATAAAAGGACTGAGAAAGAAGTCAGAGAAACATCACCCTTTACAATAGCCACAAATAATATAAAATACCTTGGGATAACACTAACTAAACAAGTGAAGGACCTTTTTGATAAGAACTTTAAATCGCTAAAGAAAGAAATTGAAGTAGATATCAGAAAATGGAAGGATCTCCCATGGTCATGGATAGGTATGATTAACATAATAAAAATGGCAATCTTACCAAAAGCAATCTACAGATTCAATGCAATCCCCATCAAAATCTCAACACAATTCTTCACAGACATGGAGAGAACAATACTCAACTTCATATGAAAAACAAAAGACCCAGGATAGCTAAAAGAATCCTGTATAATAAAGCAACCTTTGGAGGCATCACCATCCCTGACCTCAAACTCTACTATAGAGCTATAGTAATAAAAACAGCTTGGTACTGGTATATAAACCGACATACGGACCAATGGAATCGAATTGAAGACCCTGACATTAATCCATGCACATATGAACACCTGGTTTTTGACAAAGAAGCCAAAACTATACAATGGAAAAAAGAAAGTATCTTCAACAAATGGTGCTGGCATAACTGGATCTCAATATGTAAAAGATTACAAATAGATCCATATCTGTCACCATGCACAAAACTCAAGTCCAAGTGGATCAAAGACCTCAACATAAATCCAGTTACACTAAACTTAATAGAAGAGAAAGTAGGAAGTACTCTTGAATGCATTGGCATAGGAGATCACTTCCTAAATATAACACCAACAGCACAGACCCTGAGCACAATAATTAATAAATGGGACCTCTTGAAACTGAGAAGCTTTTGCAGGGCAAAAGACACAGTCAGTAAGACAAAAAGAGAGTCTACAGAATGGGAAAAGATCTTCACCAACCCCACATCTGACAGAGGATTGATCTCCAAAGTATATAAAGAACTCAAGAAACTAGACATCAAAATACTGAACAATCCAATTAAAAATGGGCTAAAGAGCTAAACAGAGAATTGTGAAAAGAAGAATCACAAATGGCTGAAAGACATTTAAAGAAATGCTCAACATCCTTAATCATCAGAGAAATGCAAATCAAAATGACTCTGAGATACCACCTTACACCTGTCAGAATGGCTAAGATCAAAAACACTAATGACAGTCTATGTTGGAGAGGATTCGGAGGAAAGGGAACACTCCTTCACTGTTGGTGGGAGTGCAAACTTGTACAACCACTGTGGAAATCAGTAAGGCGGTTTCTCTGAAAATTGGGAATCAATCTACCTCAAGACCCAGCCATATCACTCTTGGGCATATACCCAAGGAATGCTCAATCATACCACAAAAATACATGCTCAACTATGTTCATAGCAGCACTATTCATAATAGCCAGAACCTGGAAACAACCTAGATTCCCATCAATTGAAGAATGGATTAAGAAAATGTGGTACATATACACAATGGAGTACTACTCAGCAGAGAAAAACAATGACAGCATGAAATTTGCAGGCAAATGGATGGAACTAGAAAATATCATCCTGAGTGAGGTAACCCAAACCCAGAAGGACAAACATAGTATGTACTCACTCATAAGTGGATTCTAGATATAAAGCAAAGAAAAATCAGACTGCAACCCACAGAACCAGGGAGGCTATACTAGGGGGAACCCTAGGATGACTGTGGCTTATAATAAGTTTTGGTTTTACTCAATTACTGGGCAAGCCTCAGTGAAACATTTCACTATTAGGATAAGAATTTGTACTGTATCAAGCTGATAATAGAAAAGTAAATAAATAAAAACGGGGGGGGGAAGATAGGGAGAATTCTGTTCATTGCTCTGGACAGAGCCAACTAGGCAACACAGATGGTCTACCCCACACCCTCCACTGTTACCAGGCAAAGCACAAGGTGCCTGTGAAAGTCCTCTTACTTAAGGAACATGCAAATACGTCTGGTTACACCTGTACAGCCAAAAGAAATGTGAGCCTTGTCTTTGCAATGTCTTCGCACTGTAGCTGTGAAGCAGCTCACACTCTGATTTAATGCATGCTCAGTTAACAAGGGAAGGGCGGTGCTGTGGTTCAGTGGTCAAGCACGTGCCTAACATGCATCAAGTCTTGGCTTCAGTCTCCGTCATGAAGGAAACAGGAGTTTTCTGCCTCTACTACCTTTGTAGGTGTTCTTGATTTGGAAGATTCTAATTTTTTTTTTTTTTCCCAAAACAGAGTTTCTCTGTGTAGCCCTGGCTGACTTGGATCTCGCTCTATAGACAAGGCTGACCTCAAACTCACAGAGATCTGCCTCCTGAGTGCTGGAATTAAAGGCGTGTGCCACACTGCCTGGCAGAAGATTCTACTTTTATGTTTCCCCTCAAAGGTGCCGGAAATCAAGCTGGAAGATTGGCTCAACAAAGAGCACATAATGCTCTTGCAGATGACCTGAGTTCTGTTCTCAACACATGTCAGCCAGCTCACAACCAACTGAAACTCCTGCTCCACGGGATCAGATGCCCTCTTCTGGTCTCCATAGAGACTAGATACTCACACTCCCTCCCCTCCAATTCACACATACACAATTAAAAATAAAATCATTTTTTTTAAAGTGCCTGAAAGGCCAGACATGTGACTCACACATGTAATTCCAGCACTGGGAAAGGCAAAAACAGAAGAATCAACCATGAGTTAGGGGCTAACCTCAGATACACAGTGAGTTCTAGACTAGCCAAGGCTATAATAGTAACACTGTATCTCCAAAAAAAAAAAAAAAAAAAAAAAGGTAAGTAGGTCTAGAGCAGCAGTTCTCAACCTGTGGGTCGCATATCGGATATTTACAATTCATAACAGTAGCAAAATTACAGTTATGAAGTAGCAATGAAATAATTTTATGGTTGGAGGTCAGCACAACATGAAGAACTGTATTAATGGTTGTGGCATTGGGAAGGTTGAAAACCAATGGTCTAGAGAGATGGCTCAGTGGTTAAGAGTACTTGTAGTTCTTTTAGAGGGCCCAGGTTTAATTCCTAGCACCTACACGGTAGTTTACAGCCAGTTTCAGGGGACTGAATGCCCTCTTATCTCCAAAGGCACCAGGCACACATGTGGCACATATACATACATGTAGACAAAGCACATACACACATAAAATAAAATAATTAGAAAAAATACTTTAGCCGGGCGGTGGTGGCGCACGCCTTTAATCCCAGCACTCGGGAGGCAGAGCCAGGCGGATCTCTGTGAGTTCGAGGCCAGCCTGGGCTACCAAGTGAGCTCCAGGAAAGGCGCAAAGCTACGCAGAGAAACCCTGGCTCGAAAAACCAAAAAAAAAAAAAAAAAGAAAAAATACTTTAAAGGGAAAAAATAAAGTGTCTTAAAGAAGGAGGGGTACCGAGGACTCAAACCAGCGCCTCAGACATGCCACACAGGAACCCCAGCACACTGAACTATGTCCTAACACTCAGACACGCCACACAGGAACCCCGCCACACTGAACTATGTCCTAATAACACTCTGACACGCCACACAGGAACCATACCACACTGAACTATGTCCTAACACTCAGACACGCCACACAGGAACCACACCACACTGAACTATGTCCTAACACTCAGACACGCCACACAGGAACCACACAGGAACCCCACCACACTGAACTATGTCCCAACCCTCAGACATGCCACACAGGAACCCTAGCACACTGAACTATGTCCCTAACACTCAGACATGCCACACAGGAACCACACAGGAACCCCACCACACTGAACTATGTCCTAATAACACTCAGACATGCCACACAGGAACCCCGCCACACTGAACTATGTCCTAATAACACTCTGACACGCCACACAGGAACCACACCACACTGAACTATGTCCTAACACTCAGACACGCCACACAGGAACCACACCACACTGAACTATGTCCTAACACTCAGACACGCCACACAGGAACCACACAGGAACCCCACCACACTGAACTATGTCCCAACCCTCAGACATGCCACACAGGAACCCCAGCACACTGAACTATGTCCCTAACACTCAGACATGCCACACAGGAACCACACAGGAACCCCACCACACTGAACTATGTCCTAATAACACTCAGACATGCCACACAGGAACCACACCACACTGAACTATGTCCTAACACTCAGACATGCCACACAGGAACCACACAGGAACCCCACCACACTGAACTATGTCCTAATAACACTCAGACATGCCACACAGGAACCACACAGGAACCCCACCACACTGAACTATGTCCCTAACACTCAGACACGCCACACAGGAACCCCACCGCACTGAACTATGTCCTAACACTCAGACACGCCACACAGGAACCCCACCACACTGAACTATGTCCTAATAACACTCTGACACGCCACACAGGAACCACACCACACTGAACTATGTCCTGACACTCAGACACGCCACACAGGAACCACACAGGAACCCCACCACACTGAACTATGTCCCAACCCTCAGACATGCCACACAGGAACCACACAGGAACCCCAGCACACTGAACTATGTCCTAATAACACTCAGACACGCCACACAGGAACCCCAGCACACTGAACTATGTCCTAACACTCAGACACGCCACACAGGAACCCCAGCACACTGAACTATGTCCTAATAATACTCTGACATGCCACACAGGAACCACACCACACTGAACTATGTCCTAATAACACTCTGACACGCCACACAGGAACCCCAGCACACTGAACTATGTCCCAACCCTCAGACATGCCACACAGGAACCACACAGGAACCCCACCACACTGAACTATGTCCCTAACACTCTGACATGCCACACAGGAACCACACCACACTGAACTATGTCCCTAACACTCAGACATCCCACACAGGAACCCCACCACACCGAACTATGTCCCTAACACTCAGACATGCCACACAGGAACCACACAGGAACCCCAGCACACTGAACTATGCTCCCAACCCTTTTTATACTTTTCTTTTTAGAGACAGAGTCTCACTAAATTGTCCAGGCTGCCCTTGAACTCTCTCTAATCCAGGCAGACCTTTGACTTAAGGTCCTCTTGATTTTGGCCCCAAGTGGCTGGGATTATATATCAGCATCACAAGGTCTGATCTGAAAGAAGGAACCCCACCCCTGAAAGAGAGGGTTTCTCTGATCTGTGTCTCTGCCTCCCCAGTGCTGGGATCACAGGCATGCACCACCGCCGCCGCCACTGCTACCACCTGGCAACTTTTGGTAGGGTGATCAGGGAGGGCCTGAAAGGTGCCCACTAAACTGTGATATGAAAAATGAAGAAGCAAACGGAGGAAATTGGGAAAGAGAATTTCCAGTGGGAAAGAGAGCAGATTTGCCTAAAATTCACATCCTGGCAAAGACAGTGCCCACAGAGCTACCAGCCAACTGGTACCTGGCTGTAGGTTATCAGCCGTGGAAGGCAGAGGCCTCTGAGTTTAGAACAGAAGTCTAGAAGAGCCCCTCTGGACGCTGCAAAAAGAATGGACTTTGGAGGACAGGAGACCCCAATGGAAACTAACTAGCTCAGGAGCTGTTTGGGAGGATTTGATGACAGATGGGATGGGAGAGAAAGATTTCTCCTGTTGCTTCTTTGCCACACTAGAAAAATATCCAAGGACCAACACCCAAGGCAGGCAAACTCTAGACATATCCCATGCAAGAACTGAGTAAAGGGATATTTAACCTGGAAACGCTGAAGTTAAAGGTAAATCAACTCAGGTATTTGAAGAACCCCAGTGGCCCAATCTGCCAGCCGCCCCCATCAGGGCTGTAATTGCTGTGCATTCACCATCCCCCCCCCCCATCAAGGACGGCACCCTCACTCTCCCACTGTCAGTTTTGTTCAGACTTCACCCACAACAGTGCGGCAGTCCTCCTCCTCCTCCGGATCAGCAGTGCCAGCAGCCTCTCTGGCTACTGTGCTCTAAAGGGAAGAGCTGAACTGAGGTCCTCCTCCCTATAACCAAGGGTCAGAATGGAGTCCCTCTCACGGGACAGGTGCTTTCGCTTGGGTTGGGCTGGGTTTTGCTTCCTTGTTCCTTTGTTTCCTAGGTGTTAGCCTTCATCTGGAAACCAGAATGGGGACCTGAGCTCTGAAATACTGTAGCATAAAAATCAGCAGTATCGGGCCTAGAGAGATGGCTCAGAGGTTAAGAGCACTGTCTGTTCTTCCAGAGGTCCAGAGTTCAATTCCCAGCAACCACATGGTGGCTCACAACCATCTGTAATGAGATCTGGTGCCCTCTTCTGACCTGCAGGCATATATGCAGACAGAACACTGTTATACATAATAAATTAATAAATAAATCTTTAAAAAAAAGTCAGCAGTATCAACATGTCCCAACTTTATGGCCTGTGCAGTTATCACCTAACTGGGAGAGTCCTAAAGGCAGCAGTCCTCACAACCTTGTCTCCCCAGGGCTGCCAGGGCCTATGTTGACTTCAAACTACCATGCCTGCTCAACTAAAAACATTTAAATAGAAATAATTTGTAATGAGTCTTTTTGTGTCCCACAAGCCAGCTTCCAAGTAATGACATGGAGACTTATTAATTATGAAAACTTGGCCTATAGCTTAGGTTTGTTCCTAACTAGCTCTTATAACTTAAGTCAACCCATATTTTTATTAATCTATGTTCTACTGTTGTGAAATATTATTTTAACTGGGCAGAGATGTGTGGCATTTGTTTATGCTGAGGAATATTACTTTAACTATGTAAAGGTGTGTGACTTTTGTTCATGCTGCATTTGTTTAGTTATGTAAAGATGTGTTACCTTTGTTTCCCCTTGCCTGCCTAAGGCACCTGATTGGTCTAATAAAGAGCAGATCGGTCAACAGCTGGGCAGAGAAAGGACAGACGGGGCTGGCGGGCAGAGAATAAAACAGGAGGAGAAATCTAGGTGAGAGATAGGTGCGCGCGTGCGGGTTGGGGGGATGAAAGAACGACAGGAGAATAAGAGAAGGAGGAGAAGGAGAGGGATGTGCCTGGGGCTGGAAGCCAGGTACCCGCCAGGCAGCCATGATAAGCAGCGAAAGCTTTCACCTCTCTCCCACTCTGTGTCTGAGTCTTTCCGTGTCCCCGCTGCCTTTAGCACACCTAATCGCTCTTTATTAAACCAATCACAACAACGTATCTTTACACAGTGCACAGACATCCCACAACAGTAACTGTGACCCTCCCGAAGATGTAAGGGAAGACATCAAAAAGAACTGACAGGTAAGTCAGCCACGTGTGAAGATGACTCAGTGACTACACACTGTCAGGAATGAGGTATAACGACCTTCCCAAACATGTCTGTGTCCCAATCCCTGAACCCCTGACTCTGACACGGAGAAGGAATCCCTCTGGTTACCGTGAGCATCCCATGGCAATCACAACGGGCCTTAGAAAAGATAGAGAAAGCTAAGAAAACAAAGAACACCACACACAATTTCAGTAAACAGAATCTAGACAACACAGTGAAGGAAGAGGCAGGAAACCGACAGCATCTGGGCAGTGACGCAGGCCTGCAATCCCCATTCGAGAGGCCAAGGCAGGACCGCTACAGGTTCAAGGCCAGCCTGGGCTGCCAGACCTTGTCTCTAAATACGTAAGTAAGTAGTAACGGGCACTAGAGAGAACTTTTTTCAGCAGAATGCTTGATACGCAAGCCTGAGGAACTGAGTTCTTGTCTCCACCTCCCACACGACCTGAGGAGCTCTCAGGATTCAAAGCCCGGCTCCCCACACTAACCGCAAGTGCTGTTCCCACTGAACAGACTCCCCGGCCTTGCTCTTCATCCTCTATTTCTCACTTTGGTTTGCTTTTTCGAGACTGGGTTTTCAAGACATTTACGTTACCCACTTAAGTCCCAGGAGCACTGCAGAAGGAGGGGGGGGCATAAGGTCAGAGGCTGGGGAGGAGGCTACGCTTTTCTTTTTAATGTGGCAGGAGACTGCTGTGGGATGGTCTGTATGTCAAATCTGTTGCTCTGATTGGTCAATAAATAAAACACTGATTGGCCAGTGGCCAGGCAGGAGGAAGTATAGGCAGGACAAGGAGAGAGGAGAATTCTGGGAAGCGGAAGGCTGAGGTGGAGAGACACTGCAGCCGCCGCCATGATAAGCAGCATGTGAAGACGCCGGTAAGCCACCAGCCACGTGGCAAGGTATAGATTTATGGAAATAGATTAATTTAAGCTATAGGAACAGTTAGCAAGAAGCCTGCCATGGCCATACAGTTTGCAAGCAATATAAGTCTCTGTGTTTACTTGGTTGGGTCTGAGTGGCTGTGGGACTGGAGGGTGACAAAGATTTGTCCTGACTGTGGGCAAGGCAGGAAAACTCTAGCTACAGGAGACCCCGTTATCTCAGCTCCAATTGAAAGCCTCCCTGTGCTGCCCCAATAACAGCACAGCACAGTCATAATACCTCGGTGCCATGTGAACAAGAGACACTGGCATGAAGAGCCTGCTTCCACAGTTAACACGGCAGAGAGGGGGTGCTGAGCGAGCACACATCCGCACAATGTTCTTGTTGATGTTTGCACGTGTGCCCATCTGTACCCATGAGGAGGTCAGAGGATGACCTCAGGGGTCAGTCCTTGCCTTCCCCTTTTCATTTATTTATTTCTTCATTTGAGATAGGGTCTTTTGTTGCTTGCTGCTGCATACTTCCTCCTGGCTGGCCCACCAGCTTCTTCTGGAGATTCTCTTGTTTCTGCCTCCCATCTCGCTGTAGGAGTGCCAGAATTACAGATGCATGCTAGCTACCAGACCCTGTTTGCATGGGGACTGAAGATCTGAACTCAGGTGTACACACACACATGCACATATTCAGCCTGCATTTTACCCACTAATCCATCCCCTGAGTCCACTAATTTTTTATTTATTATTTGTGTGTGTACACGGTGTGACTGCACAGACACATGTGCCAGTGTACATGCAGAGCCTGGTCAGAGGACAGATGTGGAGTCAGTTCTCCTTCTTCCACCTCTGCGTGGGTTCCAGGGATAAACTCAGGTCCCCAGGCAACATGGAACTTTGCTTGCTGAGCTACTGGCCCCTATTGAATACTTGTGAAACCAAAATGATGACAAGTACCTGAAATTACTAAATGCAAAAGCAGGCGTGCTGTGGGTTATACACATATGAAATTGTCAAAGAACAAAATTAATTAACTTTTTAAAAAGTGGTGGTGCACATCCATAATTTCAGCTCTTAGGATTCTGAGAACCTGTTGGAAACAAACAATGAAGAAGGGAGAGAGAATCTCAATGCCATCCAAGCACACATCTATTATCTACTAGGGAGGCTGATGCAAACAGACAGAAAGCTTAAGGCTAGCCTGTGCTATATACCAAGCCCTGTCTTTTTTTGTTTGTTTGTTTGTTTGTTTTTTGAGACAGGGTTTCTCTGTGTATCTTTGGGCTGTCTTGGAACTCACTCTGCAGAAAAGGCTGGCCTTGAACTCACAGAGATCCTCCTGCCTTTGCCTCCTGAGTATTGAGATTAAAGGCGTGCGCCAGACCCTGAATTAAGAATAAAGAAAGAGAGGCTGGAGAGATGGTTCAATGGTTAATAGCACTTGTTGCTCTTGCAGAGGACCCAAGTTCAGTTCCCAGCACCCACAACCATCTGTAATCCACACATAGTATGCATACATACATTCAAGCAAAACACTTATACACATAAACAAACAAACAAACAAA
>NC_051073.1:79971167-80015167 GCF_004664715.2 Peromyscus leucopus
TTTAATGTAACTTATTAGGCCTGGTAGCAATCTGCTTTGCCTGCTGAGCCATCTCATTGGCCCCTCAGAAGGCCATGTTTGAGAGGAAACTCAAGTTGAGAATCAAACAAGAAACTGCTGGAAAGAAGGCTCAGCAGTCAAGATGCAGACTTTTCTTGCAGAGTACCTGAGATTGGTTCCTGTAACTCCAGCTCTAGGGGATCTGATGTCATTAGCATCTGTGGGCTCCTGTGCTCACACACACACACACACACACACACACACACACACACACATACACACACACTCTAAAGGCACACATCTTATTTTTTCATTTTTATTTATTTATTTTTCTATTATCAGCTTGATACAGTATACATTTTTTAAAAGATTTATTTATTTATTATGTATACAGTGTTCTGTTTGCATGTCCCTGCAGGCCAGAAGAGGGCACCAGATTTCATTACAGATGGTTGTGAGCTACCATGTGGGTGCTGGGAATTGAACTCAGGACCTCTGGAAGAACAGCCAGTGCTCTTAACCTCTGAATCATCTCTCCAGCCCCATACAGTATAAATTCTTATCCTAATAGTGAAATGTTTCATTGAGGCTAAAGGCACACATCTTTAATCCCAGCACTTGGGAGGCAGAGGCAGGCAGATCTCTGTGAGTTCAAAGCCAGCCTGGTCTACAAATCAAGTTCTAGGACAGCCAAAGTTGTTACACAGAGAAACCCTGTCCTTGAAAAACAAAAATAAAAAAATCTTTTTCTAAGAGTTGGAAAGATGACTCAGTGGTTAAGAGCAGTGGCTGCTCTTCCAGAGGACCAGGCTTCAGCACCCACATAACAGCTCACAACTGTCAGTAACTCCAGTTCCAGAGGATCTAGCACCCTCACACAGACGTGCATGCAGGGAAAACATCAATGCACATTAACTAACTAACTAAATAATTAAAAAAATCTTTTTCTGTGTATGGGCGTTTTTTGCATGTATGTCTGTGCAACATATGCGTGTCTGGTAGGTCAGAAGAGGGCATCCTATCCCTGAACCTGGAGTTTCAGAAGGCTATGAGCTGCCATGTGGGTACTGGGAATTCAGCACTGGTTGTTAGAACAACAACCATGGCTATTAATGGCTGAGCCATTTCTGCAGCCTCCATGGTTGACTTCTCTTGGTTTTGGTTTTTGAGAGAGGGTTTCCCTAGGTAGTCCTGGCTCTCTTGGGACTTGTTTTGTAGACCAGAGTGGCCTCTGCCTCCCGAGTACTGGGATTAATGGTGGTGCCACCACAGCCAGTTTCTCCTGTGTTAAATAGAATCTCACGCAGACACGGCTAACATCCCACTCCGTATGTTACTGAAGAGAACGATCTTGAACTCTTCCTTCTGCCTTGCCCTTCTGAACACTGGGATTGCTGATACGCACCCCTGGGCCCCATTGTATTCAGTGTGAGGAGTCCAACCTAGCGCTTCCTGTATACCAAGCAAGCCCTCTACAGACTGAGCTAAAGGCTCCAACCCTGCTTTGTTTTAAGACAAGGTCTCTTACTCCTACCACAATACCTAACTGGAGGGAACAGTTCGCCTTCAGTTCAGGTGCGGACAGTGTCAGGGAGCATCAGGAACAGGTAGAAGGGGGACAAATGGCAAAGGTGGACACTGTCAGTCAACACCAGCTCAATGATCCCCATACTTAAGTCCTCCTGCCCACGGCAGAGGCCCTTCAGGTCTTCCTTAGCTACCTCCCGGACAGGAGTGAACTTGGGGTCTCTAGCCATGCGGTCAGCCAGGGAGGGGGCCTACTACAGACACCGCATCCAGGTCCTTCCTGGTTCGCTTGTCGCCTTCAGGACCTCTCAAGACCCACACAGTCTTCGCTTCTCCCGCTCACGGTCTCTAGCTCCTCAGGGTTCTTCAAAGAACCAAGCGGAGCCCCAAACAATGCCTTCCTGCCCGAGTGTCCTACTTAGGCCTTCTTCAGCTTCCTGTCTCTTTCACTGCCCTGTCTCTTCCAGTCTATTTTTAAAAATTATTTACTGAAATTTCCTATGACCTCTGGGATTTAAGATGTATGGGAGCGAGGCTGTGAGAAGATTGCTGCTTGTTGCCAGACGGTGCAGGCCTGACTCTTGTTTTCAGTGCTTAGGGAAATGATTCCTGTGGGTGTGGGGGGCACATTCTAGTGTGCTCTAAGAGGGTGTGGGGCGGGGAGAGGAACCAGGGATATGCCTCAGTGGGTAAAAGTGTTTCCAAGCCTAAGGACCTGAGGCAGATTTCTGGGACCCACAGGATAAAAGTGATCATCCACTCTAGATTGTTCTCTGACCTCATGCATGCCCTTCCCCAGTATGTGTGTGGGGAGGGGAGCCTGCTGGATTCCAGCCATGCAAGGTGACAAAAAAGAAAAATCCTGTTTTCTCTGACATGAGGTCTTATAACGTAAATGTGGCCCAAACAGGTCTGCCCAGATGGAATGTTGCGGAATAGGCAAGAAAAACGGAGAGAATATGTAGGTGAGAACGCAGCCTGCCGGAGACTGCAGGGGCCTGGTCACAGCTCTGACTGAAAGCACTCCAGGCACTGTTTCCAGGGAAGTTCGTGGTTGGGAGGAGCTTCACGGGGGATGGGCACTGTAGTTTGGTAGATTTAGTTTCAGTTTGTGAAATGAAAGTTCCTGGGACTTTTGTTGAGACTGTAGTTAAAGGTGCTGAAGATGGTGGCTGGCCGGGCAGTGGTGGCCCATAGCTTTAATCCCAGCACTCAGAAGGCAGAGGCAGGCAGATCTCCGTGAATTTGAGGCCAGCCTGGTCTACAAAGGGAGTTCCAGGACAGCCAAGGACTGTTTCACAGAGAAATCCTGTCTTGGAAAACACAAAAACTTAAAAAAAACCATTTTTTTTTTTTTTTTTTTTTTTTAAATCAGGCTCTGGTGGCATAGGCCTTTAAGCTTTGGTTGGCAAAGGCAGGTGATCTCTGAGTTTGAGGCCAGCCTGGTCTGTAGAGTGAGTTCCAGGACAGCCAGGGCTATACAAAGAAACTGTCTCCGAAAACTTTAATTCAAGGTGTGTCAGACACAGGGCCTTGAACATTCTAGGCAAACGGTCCACACCAAGTTACATCCCTAATTCTTGCAATAGTGAATTTTACATTTTGGTTGCTTTTTACATTTTAATTTTTTTTAAGGATTTATTTATTTTATGTGTATTTTGTGCGCACCATGTGTGCCCGGAGCCACAGAGGCCAGAAGGGAGTATTGGATGCCCTGGATCTGGAGGTCCAGGCAGCTATGAGCAGCCGTCTGGACTTGAACCCCGGTCCTCTGGAGGAGCACCAGTGCTCTCAGCTGCGGAGTTGTCTCCCCAGCCCCTTCAGGGGTTTTTGTTTCGTTTTGTTTTTGTTTTGACCAGGGAGTGGTACAGGGTCTCTCTATAGCCCTGGCTGTCCTGTAACTCGATGTAGACCGGACTGGCCTTGAACTCACTGAGATCCACCTGCCTCTGCCTCCTGAAAACTGGGGTTAACGGCGTAGGCCATTATGCCCAGTGGGTTTTGTACTTGCTGTGTATGTGTGTGTGTAGCCTGTGGGCCCCACGGCAGGAGCAGGCTCACAGCACAACTTGAGAGAGAGAGCTCTCTCCTTCCACAATGTCGGTTTGGGACTGAATCCAAATGTGTAGGGTTGGCTGCAGGTGCCTTTACATACTGAACCATGGACCCCAGCCTAACAATTTTAAAAAACTTGTGAGGCCTATAAGATGGCTCAGCAGGTAATGGCGCTTGCTACCAAGCCTAAAATCCTTAATTGCATCACTGGCACCCACATGGTGGAAGGAGAGAACTCATTTCCACAAGTTGTCCTCTGAGTTCCACACACACACACACAGATACACTGATAAAAACAGTGAACAGTGTTGTTCACAGCTGCGACTGGAGTCAGAGAAAAGGCCTGCCTGCTCTCCAGGGTGGGAGGTTAAGTCCAGCAAGCCGAGCAGGTCTCAGGGCCCCGATGAGCCACAGAGCCAGCCTGAGACCGTTCCTCCTGGGTCATAGAGACTGAAAGGACAATGGCCCTCAGGCCGTGGGGACTCGGGTGGATTTCCTCTCTACAATCTCAGCTCTCAGATGGTGAAGGAGTGTGTGGCTGTACACCGTGGCTTTCCGAGGAGTTTGTATGTTCTTTGAGGGGTCTCTGTATTGCCCTGTTCTTCTTCCCACTTTCAGACAGCAGTCTGCAAGTGAAGATTAACCTCCTCCAAGTGGAACAAAGATGGCTCACTATTTTTGCCTCAGGGGCTTCCAGTCATTTCTGGCTACACTAGGGAAGGCAGAGTTCTTTCCCTGACAACACTGTTGGATCTAAAGGAAGAAGGATAAAGACTGCTCTCCGTGTTCACTGGCCTGGAGAGCCCCAAAAGCCCATGGGAGGAGGTGTGTGATTCCAGACATGAACCAGTTTTCTTTGAATCCCCATAGATCTTTCTGCAAGGTTTGGCATGAAATACTTTCCAAGCGAATCTCTTACAAAGCATCATGGGGGCACCATCAGTAAGGAACACTGACTCCACCTCACAGCACAGAGCCCCAGTCCAGGGACTTCTCAGCTACGTCTCTTTGAGTTCTCTTTAGCTGGAACAGCCTGCCCTGAGTAAGGCTCACCCTAGGGCAAGGATGTGCCTTCCCTTTCAGGAAAATGCTTCTGCTGCCACTTCACACCCACTGGGCAAAAGGGAGCAGAGAGGAGGTAACATATGCTCTTGTTCCCTGGGTCATGATGCTTTAACCTCCCAAGTGCTCTCTTTTTCTATGAACTTTTTAAAATTTTATTTCATGAGCACTCATATGTTTTGTGTGAATGTATGTAACTGGAGTTACAGGCAGTTATAAGCTGCCATGTGGGTGCTAGGACTCTAACCTGGTTCCTCTGGAAGAGTAGCCAGTGCTCTTCATCGCTGAGCCACCTCTCCAGCCTTTCATGAACATTTTAATGAGGGTTGAACATAAGATAGGAAAAATAGTATACTGATTGCTTCTTTATTTTAAGATGCAACTTTTTTGAGACTTTCATACAAGGCAATGGATGGATAATGTTAACCTGCTAAAGAAAACATACTGACCACAGAAAAAGGCAGTTCTAATACCTATCATGGTTATTCATGTCTGAAATAGCCTATCAAACTCTCCGGGCTTGGCTGGTTTAGTTTTCTTTTGGAAATAACTCAGATTAAGTCCTGCCTCTGTTGGACACTAGGATATCTGAGGACTGTTCTCACTTTCTGGTGATGTTGCCGGGAGCCAGTGTTGCTTAAGGAGACTGGTGAGGAGGGTGTTGTGTGAAAGTATGCGTGCTTGCTTCTCTTTCCAAGGGGTGTGGGCAGCCAGAGGCTACCACCCTACAGAGGAGTCGTGCTTACTCTCCATGGACAGGCAGGTCATCCAGCAGGTGGGCTGGGACCAGGCCTCTGTGTCCACAATACTCACCATAGTAGAACCCCTTATGGTCCACAGGCCCATAAACTGTGACCACATCACCAGTCCTCAGCACCAGCTTGCCCTTTGCCCGGACCCCTGCTCTGCCATCCCTGGGGTCATAGTCCAGAGCTGCCACCATTGTCTTTGGGGTCCACAGAGTGGGTGTTCTGGAGTCCCCTTGAGGCGCGAAAGATCCCTGGAAGTTGGTTAGCCGCTCCAAGCCTTCATGCTGAGCCTCGGAATGCAGATGCCCTTGTGGTGGAAACTGCCGCCTCCCCCCAGTCTGCTCAGTGCCCACCTCTACCTCAGCTACCAGGTGCCCAGGGACTTTGCCCACTTGTCCATTGCACTCTCCACGGTAGAAGCCATGGGGATCCCGTGAGCCCCACACTCTCAGCAACTGCCCTTTCCGGAATACCAGCTCCTCCTCTGCGGCCTTGGCATTGACAGACATCACCAGGGGGCTGTGATCAAAGAGGGCCATAAAGACCCTGACTGAGCTGTTAGCTTCTGTCCCCAGCTGCTCAGGGCCACCACTTGCCATCTTAATGACTTTGCTGGTTGGCACTGGGCACAGCACTGAGGTAGGCTCCTCAAACTGGCACTCTCTCTCGCCTCCTGGAGTCTCCGGTCTTTGTCCACTTTGGACCTTGTTCTTTCTTTGTCCTAGCTTCTCTGTGCACCGAGAACTTAAACACAGAGCCTCCTTCTCCTCCAAAACATGATGGAGGTCAGCTGCCAGGCACAGGATGGAGCCTGGCTGGTGAGGGGGCAGCATCGGGGCATACTGCTTTTGAAGAAGGGCTTTCTCAAGGTCAGGCTTCTCTGAACACGCTACTTCCCTGGGCCCAATCTCCGGGGAGAGATGGATGAATCCTGGGGCGGGTCTTCCACTGATGCACAAGTGCAGGGAACAGTTTTCTTCCACCCCAGACTGGCCAAAGATCAGAGGTGGCTTGTGGTTCTGGGACCTCTCCTGAGAAGATGGGCCCTTTTCATAGTCCTTCCAGGCTTCTGTAGGTACCTGGACTTGCTTGTCTGCCCCGTCTGAGCTCAGGTCGGATACTGGTGAATGCTTCCTTGGGGGTTCCTCAGGGAATGCTTCTAGAAACTTAGCCTGAGGCTCCTCACAGCTTCCAGGGTTATGGGGGCCGGGCTTGGTAGCCAGAGAAGCTTGTACCAGCTTCTGTTGACCAACAGGGAAAACAACTCTACAGGCAGAAGGGTCACCATCTGTGAGGCTAAAGGGAGGTGTCTCCAGGAATGGGTAACAAGAGAAACAGTCCTCGGGGATCTGAGCAGGTACAGAATCCAGAGACTCACCATAGAGTGACATGGTCCTCACAGAAACCTTCTGGCATGCTAGGGGAACATGAAGCTGGGAAAATTCTAGCAAGGTGTTTCCAGCAGTGGCATCAGCAACTTCTGTCACCTTGAACCCATCCACATACACAGCATAGCCAGTGACCTGTACTCCATTGGAGGACCCAGCTGAGTCAATAGTCACCGGGAGCCAGCTGACCACCAGGACACCTGGCGAGGCATGGTGCTCCACCAGCACATCCAGAGGAGGGTCAGGGGGTCCTGCTAAAGGTGTATCAAAAGTTACAGTGGAGGACATTGTTTCCCAGAGCACCTGCAGCAGGTCCCTAGGGAGCTGCACCCCCACCCTCACCCGGTACCGGGTGCCAGGATGTAGGCCTTGGAAGGTGTAGCAGCTCACACCTGAGGGAGTTAGGGTATGCTCTTCATCTTCCAGGTACACCACATGGGGGTATGTATTGCTGCCAGAGGCCCACGTAATCGTGGCAGAGTTAGCGGTGACATTCTGTAGCCGTAATTGCATGGGGGCCAGACAGAACACTCCTTTAGCCTCCAGAAGGGGTCTGGAGAAACTCTGCTCATCCATGCTTGGTTTCAAGTCCAGCCAGCAGGCTTCTGTCTTGGTTTCCAAAATCTTTACTGCCATATCTGTCTCAGAGTCTGCCCTTCCCACCTGGCATAGGCCTCTCTCCAGTGATCCCTGAACTTCCCCAAGTAATAAGGTGCCTTTCTTCAAGGCTTTGCTATGCTCAGCTGGCAGTGCAGTGGGACCAAGTTCGGGGGATTTGGGGAGTAGGTGGTTCAGGACAGGGCTTCCTGAAATCTGTTCCACTAAGTTGGAGGGCACTAGCCCTCGCTGCCCATTCACAAGCTCCCCTTCATAGAAGCCATCCTCATTCATGTCCCCAAAGACATATACATAATCTCCGGCTGTGAGGGGTAGCTCGCCTTGAGAATGCTCACTAGGCCCTTCAAACGGATTGTTGCTATACCTAGCCAAGAAGATCTTGAGCTTGGGAGTGGTGGGAGGCTCAGTGCTCCTCGCTTCCAGGGGAGTGGACACACTGTCGGGTTCTAAATCATCCACTTCACTTGCTGTGTCCATGTCCAGAGAAAGGCAAGATGGCACTGTAGCCCACATGGACTCGACCTCGGAGGAGGAGTTTGAGTGTGAACTGGTTTTCTTGGCTTGGGGCCTGGAGTCCAGAGGCTGACTGGTAGGAATCTTGTCTGACACTTGGAGGACACCAGCTGGTTCCCCAAGGGTAACTGAGTTCTCCTGCTGGGAGAGACAAACGGGGGGTTGTATGTCCCTGGTAGGCAGTGACAATTCATGTTCTTCAGACTTTGGCTTGAACTTGGACCTCCTGCTACTCCTGGCTTGGGACTCTGAAGCTTGGGTGGTCTCCAGTGTCTCCGGGGGGTGGCCAGGCTGACACTGCAACCCCTGCATCTCTTTCCCGGAAGCCTGGAGGTCACTCGGGTCTTTATTTTGGTAGTGCTGCAGCTGCCACCACCTGTCTTGCACATATCCCGCTTGTTGCAGCAGCTGCTCAGCCAGCAGGCCATTGGCTTCGAGTTCCTGCCTCAGCCTCGCGTGGCTTTGCTGCCGGGGAACACTGCTGTTCTCCTGTGCCATCTTCTTCACCCAGGTGGCCAGAGCCTGCAGCCTCATGTTCTCCTCTGACAGCCTGGCGCCCTTGTGCAGCGCAGCCTGCAGTTGTGCCTCTGTCTCCTCGTAGCGCCGCTCTGCGGCGGCTGCCTGGGCGCTCAGCTTCTCGCATTCCCGCCGCTGTGCACCCAGCTGCTGCTCCAGAGCCTGCACCTGGTGTCGTGCTGTCTCGGAGGGTGAGCCGAGGCTGCCTGCGTCCGCCCGGGCGCCGCCGGCTTTACTCTGATGTAGAGTCAACTGTCTTTGCAGACGCAGCACTTCCCGCTGAGACTCACGCTGCAGTCGGTCCAAGTCATTGATGTTGCACCATTGCGCGCAGGTGGCGCCCTCTCCAGGAAGCGAGAAGCTGCCGAGGTCCGCGGCGATGAGCGCCAGCAGCAGGTGGCACTCCCGCCTCAGTGCTTCGATCTGCAGGTCCTTGGCTTGCAGCACGCCAGCCTGTTCTGACAGGTCCTGAGCGCGATGTCGGGCAAACACTTGACCCAGGTCCTCGAGGCTCTCACCAGGTACAGGAGCGCTCACCGCCCGAAGGTTGGTCTCCTGCAGCTTGCGGGCCCTGTCTTCAAGGCGCTGAGCGAGGTCGGTCAGCTCTGCGTGCTTCACCTTGAACCACTTCACTTTTTCATCGGCCTCATCGGAGAAGCCCGCGCGCCGCAGCTGCAAGTTCTCTTCGCGCAGGCCACAGCAGCGGCGAATCAGCACCTGCAATGCCTCGCGCAGGTCACAGCATCGGCGAACCAGCACCTGCAATGCCTCGGCCAGCTCTGAGTTCTGCCTCACCAGTTCGTTGTAGTCCTGACTGGGCTTGTTCTCAGGTCTTTCTTCCTGCAGGTCAGTAGGTTTTCTATGTATTGATGGTAGCTGGGGCGGCGGATGGGGACTGGAGGTGTCTGAGATGGGGGCGCTGGTCGAAGAGGTTCCTATCTCGGACTCAGAAGCCCGGGGACAACTCAGTGTGCTGTCGAGTGAGCAGGAATGTGCTGTTGCTAAGTATTCGAGGGAGCTGGCGCGTGTGGGCAGCAGGTCGTTTGGAGAGCTAACTCTGATGCTACTGCTCAGGCTTTCGAGAGATCCGAGTCGACGAGCAGGCTTTGGGGTGCCACGAGTGTTGCTCTGGGCTTCTAGGGGTGGCTCTTCCAAGGAATGCGCCGCTTGGGGGTCCGTGGGTTCCCGCAAAGCGGGCTGCCAGCGGAAGTGATCTACTATGTATTTACAAAAGAGCTGGCGCTCCGCGTCCAGCGCCGCCTGCAGGTGGCGGATGCGCGCGGCTTGCTCGCCGTCCGTCTCCCAGCGCAGCAGCGCCAGCACTTCCTGCAGGCGACAGTGGCATTGAGCCGCGGAGGCTTCAGGCGCCCCAGAGCGTCCGCAGTAACCGCGGTTCACTAGCTCCTGGGCCAGTTGGCGCTGAAGCTCCCGAGCCTGGCGCACTATAACATCGCGCTCCTGGTGCAGCAGCTGCTGCAGCTGCCGAAGCTCTGCCTCCTTCCAGCGCAGCAGCTGCCGGATCTCGGCCTCACGCTCGCGCTGCACCTCCTCCTGCAGCTGCCGCAGCTCCCGGAGGCGTCGAGCCTCCCACTTGGAGCGCAGATGGTCAGCCAGCTGCTGCCGCTCCTGCTCGGCGGACTCCCGCAGCTGGCGCGACTGGGTTGCGAAACGCCGCCGTTCTGCCCGGCCGCGCGCGCGCTCGGCCTCCAGCTCTGCCCGCAGTTTTTCTAACTCTCGCCTCTGCTCCTCCAGCACTGCTGCCGCTGGGCCGGGGCTGCCTGGCTTCTTGGGCGACGCGCGGCCACCACCCAAGGGGGTGGGTGAATCCTTTGTCATTGTGGCCGCAGCTGGGCAAGAAGCCAGAGCTAGCTTGGTAGGCCAGTTAGCCAACGGCCGCCGCCCCCGGCCGCTGCCAACCGCCCCGCGCGCCCCTTCCGGCGGCCCTAGGGACCCTCTGCGTGCCCCTTCCGCCTTGGGGGTGGTGGTCTCTCTTACAACCTGCCTCCTCTCCCTAGGCAGGGCGCGACTCCTGAGACCCCTTTCAAACTGGCCTCTGAACTTCCCGGGATACTTTGGGCATATTTTTGAGTTCATCTGCTCCATGGCTTTTGTGACGCATTCTACTCTCTGTTGGACACTGTGCAATCCCAATGAGGTTACCCACAGTGGCTGTAACATCTCTGTGCCTACTCTTCCAAGGACCCCGGCTTGCTAAGTGTTTTCCTACATCAACTGAAACTTTTATGTAATTTTACAAATTTTAGTCACTGTGCTTGGGTTTAGTGTCACCTGGGGCACCTATCTTTTCAAGGCCAGTTACTTGGGAACGGTACCTGCATACCAGTGAAGTATTCTATTACTGAGTTACAGCCTCAGCCCTTTGATGGCCTCTAACTTCTCATTTGCTTGTTCCTACCGCTCAAGAGTCAGAATTACGGGTGCATGGTGCTATCACCACTGGCTTCCTGTTTTTGTTTTTCTGAGACAGGGTTTCTTTGTGTAGTCCTGACTGTCCTAGAACTAGCTCTGTAGACCAGGCTGGCCTTGAACTCAGAGATCTCCCTGCCTCTGCTTCCCAAGTCCTGGGATTAAAGGCCTGCGCCAGCACTGCCTGGCACCACTGGCTTCTTGATTCACCTTTACCGTCATCCAGTAAGGATGAACTTTCCATGCCACACAGCTGGGAAGTAGCTAAGTGGAGATTCAACCCTCAAAATTCTACCCCCAAAGTCCATGAGTATCCTCTCTCTAATTGCTCCATCTCAGGGTCATTTGTGAGGACTCCCCCCCCCCCCAGTATTTTAGCCAGGCCATTTACAACTCTGTCTAATTGCTCCATCTCAGGGTCACTTGTGAGGACTCCCCCTACCCCCCAGTGTTTTAGCCAGGCCGTTTATAGTTCTGTCTCAGCCTCACTTGCTATTTGCACTGAATTTATTTATTTATTTATTTATTTATTTATTTATTTATTTATTTATATTTATTTTTTGGGGGACAGGGTTTCTCTGTGTAGCTTTGGAGCCTTTCCTGGAACTCACTCTGTAGCCCAGGCTGGCCTCACAGAGATCTGCCTGCCTCTGCCTCCCGAGTGCTGCGATTAAAGGTGTATGCCACCACCGCCCAGCTTTTACACTGAATTTTTAAAGTTTTCCTTACGATTTTTTAAAAAATTTTATGTGCAGTGATGTTTTGCCTACATGTCTGTGTGAGGGTGTTGAATCCCCTAAACTGGAGTTAGAGGTAGTTGTGGGTGGACCTGGGGGGTGGGTTGGGAATTGAGCTGTGGTCCTCTGGAAGAGCAGCCAGTGCTTTTAACCACTAAGACATCTCTGCAACCCCTGCACTGAATTTTTAGATTAACCAGCAAAGTGATGGAAGCTCAAAGCCTTAAGTCTTTTTTCAGCCTGTGTCCTGTCTTGGGCATATATCTGAGGACTTTTGTTTGTTCCTATGTTATTATTTTGTTTTTTTGTCCGTTGGTTTTGGAACATGGACTCTCTACATAGCCCTGGCTGTCCTGGAACTCACTAGGTAGACCAGACTGGCCTCCAACTCACAGAGATCTGCCTGCCTCCACCTCTTGAGTGCTGGGATTGCAGGAGTTGACCACCACATCTTATATCTGAGCCTTTTTGAATCAGAAAGGTGGCAATGACTGAGCCTTGACTGCACCCAGAACCTCAAGCATGCTAGACAAATGCTATACCACTGAGATGCATGTACTCAGCCTCTGTGTGTGTGTGTGTTTGTATGTGTGTGTGTTTGTATGTGTGTGTGTGTGTTTGTATGTGTGTGTGTTTATATGTGTGTGTCTGTGTGTGTGTTTGTATGTGTGTGTCTGTCTCTGTGTGTGTGTCTCTGTGTGTGTGTGTTTGTGTTTTGGAGACAGGGTCATGCTATGTCCTGGCTGGCTTGGAAGTTGTTATGTAGACCAGGCTATGTAGACCAGGCTGGCCTCAAACTCACAGAGATCAGCCTACCTCTGCCTTTCAAGTGCTGAGATTAAGGGTGTGTACCTGCCACCATACCCAGCTCATTATTATTATTTAAAAAAAAAATTTGAGACAGGTTTTCTCTGTGTATCCCTGGCTTTCCTGGAACTATGTAACCAGACTGGGCCTCCACTCACAGAGATTTGCCTGCCTCTGCCTCCTGAGTGCTGGGAGTAAAGGCGTGTGCCCCCACCTCCTGGCTCCCTTTAAAATCTTACTTGGAGCCAGGATCTTATTAAACTGCTCAGGCTGGCTTTGCACTTCTCTTCCTGCCTCAGCCTAGCTACCAAGTAGTTAACACTACAGGAGTGTGCCGCCACACCTGGCTCAAACCCTGTTCTTGTCCTCTCACCTGCTGCTCACTTTTTTCTGTCCTTTGGTATTAGTTTGGTAGCTCCCTACTCCAGGACGCCATTCTGGTCTCCAGTCTGGGCTTGGAGTCCCCACGACACTACAGCCCTTTGGTGACCCTGGTCACTCTGCTTGCTGCCGCCTCTCCTTTGAGGAATGGGTATGTCTAATATACCTTTGTGTCTCTGCCCAGAGTGGATGCAGAGGAGGTAAATGCAGTGCCTTTCCCATACAAGCCGAATAAAGACCTAGGACCAGACAGGCAGGAAGGACAGATGGTGCTGTCCGACTTCGTCTTCTGGCCTGCTTAGCTCCAACACTTGGATACCACCTGTCAGCAGGGCCTGGAGCTTCGGGTGTACACTGGCCATCAGGGGGCTGGGCAGAGGCCTCAAGTTGGGCAAGGAGTGAAGGCCAGTCTTCAGCCAGGTTGTTGGCAAGGTCCATTCCCCAAAGGAGATACAGCAGACTCTCCTCCTCCCCCCAAAGAGAAACAAGACCCCCGTCCCCACGCACACACAAAAAATCACCCATGTAGCTTTCTTCTGGCTACTTTTGTGGCTCATGAACTCTCCTTCAGTCTGGTTCCTTCCTTTTCTCTAGGCCTTGGCACTAAGTGGCTTACAAGGAACACACCAACACCTGGCATTCTGTATTCATACATTCCATCAGAAACTCCTTATGGTGCCTGCCTAGCCTAGGAAGCACTGGGCCCTACAACTAAGGTGTGTGTGTACTCAGCACCTGACCTTCTGATTGCTATTCTTATTTTCCAAACCAGAATCCCTGAGCCTATAGAAAATACCTGTGGGAAACAAGAACATGAGAATTATTGTTCAGGATAGTCATTTCCCGAGCTGAAGCAGATGTGGTGTGAGGGAGGCAAGTGAAAAGTAGGATCATGGCCTTAGCCTTGACTTTGTCAAGGATCGTCTTTATGGAGCCCTTACAGGATACTGCTTTACAGAGGATCCATGGGTGTAGGTGGCTTTCCAGGGCACCTGGCAACTAGCTTGTTATTTCATGGTGGTGGGGGTGGTTTCACAGCTTGTGTGACTTGCTGCAGCCTTAAGTGGGACGTCAGGCAGTTAGGTCTGGAGGTCAGCCTGTCAGAGGGGGAGGGTTTGGAATGGATCCCTAGAGTCCCTATGGTCACCATCTGGGCTAGTCATGCCAGAACCCTCTGCAGCATGTCAGAGGTCTTCCAGAAGGTGGTGGAGTGTCTTTCTTGGTCTCCATGCTGTTCCTTTGTGGGACTCAGGACACCACTGTGTACAAGCTATATGCAAGTTACAGACTTGGAGGTTTAATCTAAGTTACTGTTTTCTCTGATTCTCACTTTCTTACAAAGTGAGAGATTACACAGGCTGTTTTCAAACATGATTCTGTAGGAGTCCAGAGTTCCTTGGAGATACCACAGGACTAGAGAGGAATGATGCTAGGAACTGAAGGAAAGAGAATGTCCTATCTACTTCAGTGTGCAGGTCTAGTCATAAGTGTCATGTATCACGTTCTAAGGAAGATACTAGTTTGAGAAAGAGGTAGTAGGCCTGGAGAGATGGCTCAGGGTTAAGAGCACTGGCTGCCCTCCCATCATAGTGACTCACACTTGTCTGTCCCTCTAGGGGATCCAGTGCCCTCTTCAGGCTTCAACAGGCACACAACACACACACACACACACACACACACACACACACACACACACACACTAAGAAAAAAAAAACAACTGTACTATAGTACACCTTTAATCCCAGCACTTGGGAGCAAGAAGCAGATGCGAGTTTGAGGTCAGTCTGGTCCAAATAGTGAGTTCCAGGATAGCCAGAGATATACAACAAAACTCTGTTTCAAAAACAAAATCAAAATTTTGATTATTCTTGTTTCTGCCATCCTTTGTCTCCCTTTCACCACACCAAGACTGACTCCTCTGTATAATTTTTAATTTTCAAATGTATTTTTACGTGTATTTGGTGTTTTTTTTTTTTGTGTGTGTGTATATATATGTAGGGAGCCGCCATTCTAAGATGGCGCTGGTGTCCTGGTAGCCTAGCTGTAAACAACTCCATATTTGGCTATGATTGCACGAGTATGGTAATTGACCTTATGTCCTCAGCCTATCCCGTGGCTCCCCGTGCTTGCATTCTGGCGGGACCCAATCACAGTACGGCACGTTTGCCTGATTCCCTATATAAGCAGCTGCAGTTTAGTCCTCGGGGCCCCTCACCTCCCGCTCTCCCTTGATCAAGAGGCGCTCCAATAAAGTGTGTTCTGAGAAGAATCCTCGAGTGGTGGTCGTTCTTCCTCGCTGGTCGAGGAGCTCGCCGCATATATACATATACATACATACACACACACACACACACACACACACACACACACACACACACACACACACCACTAGGTGTATGTAGTGCCTTCAGAGGCCAGAAGAGAGTCTCAGATACCCTAAGATTAGAGATAGTTGTTATAGATGGTTGTGAGCCACAATATGGGTGATAGAAATCAAATTTGGAGGGCTGGAGAGATGGCTCAGAGGTTAAGAGCACTGGCTATTCTCCCAAAGGTCCTGAGTTCAATTCCTAGCAACCACATGGTGGCTCACAACCCTCTACAATGAGATCTGGTGCCCTCTTCTGGGCAGTCATACATGCAGGCAGAACACTGTATACATAATAAGGAAATAAATCTTAAAAAAAAATTGGGTCCTCTGGACCAGCAGTACCCGTGTGTGTGTGTGTGTGTGTGTGTGTGTGTGTGTGTGTGTGTGTGTGTGTGTGTACATTCTCATATTGTGGGGAAATAAGAGGACATCTTGTGGTAACTGATTCTCTTCTACCACATGTGGGTTTCAGTAATCAGACTCAGGTCGTAAGTCTTACTGGCAAACACCTTTCCTAGCTGAGCCATCTCACTGGCCTGAGGAGAATTATTTATAGAGTTATATTATTTTAAGATGGACATCATAACCCACACCTTTAATCCTAGCACTTGGGAGGCAGAGACTGGTGGGTCTCTATGAGTTCAAGGCCAGCCAAGATACATAGCAAGCCTTTTCCTCAAACAGCAACAACAAAAAACAAACAAAAAAGAGTTATATTGTTTGAAACAAATTGACAGCTTCTGAGTTAAATGTCCTCCTGAAAGAACAGTTTGAGTCAGCCGAATGATGGATAGCAAGGCATTCTCTTCATGTCTCAGTTGACCTCACATTGCCAGCTCTGTATTTCTTATGGTGCCTCCTTAGAGCCCCAGCCCTTCTTGAAACATGGAGTCTGAGATCTCTGTGGCCTACTACAAACCGTTCCTCACTGGTGTCACGTGATTTCTCTTGGGAGACTATTCATCCTAGATAGAAAGGGCACCAAAAGACCACAGGAAAGATTCCTTCTAAGGAGTTCATTGAAGTTACTGATAGGAGTACAGGAAACTCAAAGGCACACCCAGCACTTGAAGGTGGGAGGAAGAGGGTCAGGAGTTTAAGGTCATCTTTGGTTTAAATAGTGAATTTTGAGGCCACCCTGGGCTACAGGAGACCTTATCTACATCTCAATCTCCCCAACAAAACCTCTCCACTGGTAAAAGCACTGCCTGTGGTTACCACTAGTAGTTTCTTTCTCTTTGGCTCTTTCTGCTTCACTCTCTAAACTGCTAGAATTATGAGATTATAAGTGTGTGACACTACTCCTGGCAGCTACTACTATTTTTGAGATAGAATCATCCTATGTAGCCTAGGCTGGCTACAACTTAATAGTCCTGCCTACCTCTTAAGTGCCAGAGTTGAAGGCATGATCCACTTATGTTTGGCTGCTCTGTTCTCTTATTCATACTATTTCTTCAGTGAGACTTCGTGAAAGTAGATCCTTGTAGTTACTTGTGTGTGGAGGCTGTATGTGAAAGTGTGGGCATGCACACACACGCATGCGCAGACCCGAGGTCCACAGCTGTTTTTCCATGCTTGCACTTCACAGATTTTCTTCTTGAATCTGAGGCTCACCCATTTAGTTAGACTGGTTAACAGAGAACTTCAGGCATCTGCCTGTATCTGTCCTCCCCTAGTGCAGGGGATCGTGCTTGCTTTTTATGTGAGTACCCAAACTCAGGTCCTACTTGGACTTGCAGGCACTTTACCGACAGTATCACCTCTTCAGTCCCAGAGTCACTTTCTCATCTCCCAGTTTTATTTCTTCACAATGATTAGCAGTGCCTGAAATATCTTGATTATTCAATTATTTTGTGTACACTATCTCTATCGCGCATCTACTACGCGCCAGGCACCGTACGTATTGGCCGTCGGATTGGAGGCTACATGAGGCAAAGGTCTTTCGCTATCCGGTCATTTAGGTCTTCACAGGACGCTCCGGCCCCGGGACCGCACACAGCAGGCACCCGCCCCGGGCCGCGCTCTTCCCGGCTCGCCCCGCCCCCGTTCCAGGAAGTGAGGGCTTCCAGCCGCCCGGCCGACCGCGATGCATTCTGGGGAAGCAGCAGCACCAGACCCAAGATGGCGGCCAGCAGGAGGCTGATGAAGGTAAAAGCCATTCTCTGGCGCCGGCCGGGCGGGGGGCGGCGTCCCCGGGCCGGGACCCCACGGCGGGCCGCGGCTCCCCGGGGCGTCGCCGCCCTCCGTCCCTCGTTCCGCGGCTCCGCGGTGCCGCTGTGCCGCGTGTGGAGGAGAGCGCTAACGGGGCGCCTAGGCCGCAGCCCGGGCGGGAGCGCAAGGCCGCGCCGGGAGCCGCCGCCGCCGCCGCGGCCCTCGGATCAGCCCGGGCACTTCTCGCGCCCCCTCCTCCCGGAGCGGAGCCGGGCCTCCGTCGCAGCGGCCGCGGCCCGGGTCGAGGACGCCGTTGATGTGTGGGCCGGGCCTGGAGGCCCCAAGCTGGGCGCCCTCGGGGAAGAAAGCCGGAGCCCCGGCTGGGAGTCGGCGCCGCGGAGCCGCCCGGTCCTGGGCCGCGGTCGCCGGACTCTGAGCCCCGTCCCGCCAGCCCACAGCTCCGGGACCGGGAGGCTGCGAGGCCCGAGACGGGAAAGGAAGGAGGAGGGCAGGCGGCCAAAGTTAGGTCAGTTAGCTGGGGGTCTTTTGAAACTGTGTTGGGTCCTCGCAAACTGTCGCCTGCCACTGCAGTCACCGCGGGCAAGTTCCAGCTCTAGGAAGGCGTGGGGTCGCCCCCGTCGCAGCTAGGTCCTCCTTCCTATCCACCTTAGTCATCTGATCTCCTTCCCTGATGAAGCAAAGTGACATTTTTGAGGTGGGGGTGGAGGTTGGCTTCTGTCGTTGGAATCAGAACCGGCCAAAGTTTACAAAAATAACCTGGTGTACGCACTTTGTATCTTGAATGTAGCGGAGTGTCATCTCACTAATTGGCTCCTTTGGTGAGACATCCAGGTGCTCAGCTGATTTCGGTGTTTCACTGGTAGATTTGCCGACATCCTCTAAAGATAACCCCGCCAGTGTTTGAGTGCTACCTGGTAGTGCGGTGGAGGTACCGCCTGACCGGAAATAGGAAAGGCCCCGGGAGCTGGCTCCTGAGAACAGAAAGCTGGGTCTCATCCTGGCCCGAGTTGTATTTGGTTGATGGAGTCACTGGAAACAAAAACCGTTTATTCACTGAAACCTAGAGAGAACGTTTAACTAAAACTAGAGTGGAAATGAGCACAAAACAATTGCGATCAAGCTCCTTATCTGCTCTGCACTCCATCATTTTCCTAAATGAAAGGAATGCTAATCACTTCCATGTTCAAATCCCCCAAAGTTGTCGTGCCTCTAGACTTGTAGATTTCAATTTAGGAAGATATGTGAATGCATGTTGTTTCTCCAGATTTTATTGAAATTACTTGAATTCATCCCCCTCTCTCAGGTACCCTTCTACATACTTTTCCCTGACTACCCTTCATGGATTTGAGTTCTTTTCTCTAAAGCAAGTGTTTAATCTTTTTCTTCTGGCTAAAATCCTCTATGGTCTTGTCTGAAACAATTAATTCTAACTTTTAAAGTTTAAAAAAGAAATTATTAATTTTAATTTTATATGCATTGGTCTTTTAGCTGCATGTATGTCCGATCAGTGTGAGGGTGTTGGATCCCATGGAACTGGAGTTACCGACAGTTGTGAGCTGCCTTGGGGGTGCTGGGAACTGAAACAATCCTCTGAAAGAGCAGCAGTGCTCTCCACCTCTGTGCTCTCTCCAGCTCTCCTAACTTCTTTAAAAATTTTAAAGTGCATTTCTTTTCTTTTTGGTTTTTCCAGACAGGGTTTCTCTGTGTAGTTTTGGTGCCTGTCCTGGAACTCACTCTGTAGCCCAGGCTGGCTTTGGACTCACAGAGATCCACCTGCCTCTGCCTCCCAAGTGCTGGGATTAAAGGTGTGCGCCACCACTGCTGGGCCGTTTCTTGATGTGTGTGCACAATATGTTGTGCCACAGCATCCATGTGGAAGAAATTGTTTGTTCTTTCCTTCCATTCTATGGGTTCATTATGGTCCACTCAGGTGGGCAGGCTTACTACACTGTCCCATTCCATCTTACTTGGCTTGAAAGACCTTTCATTCTTTTGTTTGTTTGTTTGTTTGTTTTGAGACAGGATTTCTCCACTAAAGACCTTTTTTTTCCTTCCTTTTTTGTTTGTTTTGTTTTGAGACAGGGTTTCTAAGAAAGACCTTTCTTAGGGATCAGTCTCTTGGTCTCAACTCCAACTTAGGTTCTGGATGCTTTTGCACCTAATTATTCCAACAACTACCAGTTTTCCAGTTTTTATTGTGTGCTTCATATTCATGATTGTGTTTAATCTTCCTTTTGAGTTAATATTATTCCAATTCTGTAAATGAGAAAAGAGAATGCAGAGAGATTCTTTGGCTTGCCTCTGACTACCCCACAAAGGAGAAAATAATATGTAATGTAACTAATTTCTGTGAGTGAGTCCCAAACAAAGCTTAATGATGGTACTCACTCTGTGGTCTCCCTTTGTATGTGTGTTTGTTTAGCCTGAGAAAAGCAGTCTTCCCAATTTGCTTTTCTTCCTTCTAGAGGAGTCCTTGGGGTCAACACCAGTCCCTGTGACTGCGAACTCCTCCCTCCAATACGGAACTACATTTCTCTTTGTAACAGTCAGATTTCTGTCCTGTTTCTGAAGGGCAGGAATTGGCTTTGTTCAGTTTTTTTCTTTTTGCCTCTTGTTTTTGGAGACAAAGGCCTTACTCTGTATTCCAGGCAGACTTCAAATTCAAAGTAATTTTCCTGCCTCAGCCTCCTGACTGCTAGAATTACAGGAGTGAATCACCAGGACCTAATTTCTTTTTTCTTTTTTTGATTCTCGAGACAGGGTTTCTCTGTGTAGCTTTGTGCCTTTCCTGGATCTCACTTTGGAGACCAGGCTGGCCTCGAACTCACAAAGATCCGCCTGGCTCTGCCTCCTGAGTGCTGGGATTAAAGGCGTGTGCCACCACCGCCCGACAGGACCTAATTTCATCCTGGTATTTCCTTTGTTCAACCCCAATGACCTAGTTTGGAATCCCTAGGCTGTCAGACATCTAGGAGGGGAATTACAGTTTTTAAATTGTTTTCAAAAATTTGAGCTCAGGAAAAAGTTTAAGTACTTACTAATTCAAGTTTATTTTACTTAAGTTCTTTTTTCCCCCTACACTCAGAATTAGTCTGTTGTCATCTTTATTTTTGCAAATGAAGCAGTTTTGAGTTTTGATAGATTGAGAGAGTTGTAACTAAGGAGGAATAGTAGATCGTGGTGAGGTGAGATGATGAACTTAGTTTCCCTGGCTTCAAGTGTAAAATTCTGCATTCTTTGTCAGATTGCCTCCATTTCTTCTTCAAGGCTCCATGGAAAAGAGGGGGAGGCGGGGAGAAAGTGTGTGTGTGTGTGTGTGTGTGTGTGTGTGTGTGTGTGTGTGTTGTGGATGGAGAGTCAGTTCAGGCGGGAAATTCTATTTATATGGTGCTGATAACTGGCTTTGAGGGTTTAAACCTGGTTAGATAGTTCTGGCCATTCTGGAACTCACTATGTAGATCAGGTTGGCCCGAAACTCAGTGAGATCAGCCTGCTTCTGCCTCCCAAGTGCTGGGATTAAAGGGGTGCACCAGGCTTTTGTTATTAGCATTCTGCCTGGGTGTTTGTCTGTGTACTATGTACTTCCCTGGTGTCAGCGGAAGCCAACAGAGGTTGGGTCCTCTGGGACTGGGGTTGCAGACAGTTGTTGAGCCACCATGTGGGTTTTGGGAATTGAATCCAGCAGCCTGGGCTCTTCACTAGTGAGCCATTTCTTTAGCCTTTCAGGTTTTTTTTTATGATGATGGTTAACAGGTAGTATAAATACAAAAGTAATAAAAAGCACAGTTTTGTCAGACAGTGGTAGCACATGCTTTTAATTCCAGCTTTCAGGCAGAGGCAGGTGGAACTCTGTAGATTTGAGGCCAGCCTGGTCTACAGAGTGAGTTCCAGGACAGCCAGGGTTACACAGAGAAATCCTGTCTCAAAAAAAAAAAAAAAAAAAAACCCCAAAAAAACAAAACAAAACACCACCACAAAAAAAGCACAGTTTTATATAATATCTTCTTTGTATCAATACCTATGTATAAATATGACTGAGAAATTATTTAGGAAAAATGAATTTGAGAAAAACCTAATTTTTTTAGGTTTATTTACTTTATGTGTATGATTGTTTTGGATGCATATCTGTCTGTACGTCACTTGTATGAATGCTACTCTCAGAGGTCGGAAGAGGGTGTTGGGGCACTATGGAGGCAGAGGCAGGAGGATTTCAGTTTAAGGCCAGCCTGGTCTACAATCATGAGTTCCAGGACAGCCAGGGCTATGTAGAGACCCTGTCTCAAAAAAAAAAAAAAAAAAAAAAAAAGAAAGAAAGAAAGAAAGAAAAGAGAGAATATTGGTTCTCTGGAATTAGAGTTATGGGCAATTGTGAACTGTCTTGTGGTTGCTGGGAATTGAACCTGGGTCTTGTTCTTATTTTTTGAGCCATCTCTCCAGAGGGGAGTTTTGAGAAAGTTTTAAATTTCAACATTAGCAAGAAAGATTTACAATGTTAACAAAGCATTAAATACATTTTAATTTGCAAAGCAGCTAATTCAATATTGAAGGCAACACCTAGATTGTAACCATTGCTTCTGTCAAGAACAAGGAAATAGCTACAAAGCCCAAAGCAAATACTCTGTGTAGAAATTAATTGGGCTGATCATGTGTGGATGGCCTCACACTGCACCCTGCGGCCCTCCCATTGAGTAGCTTCCTACAGGGACTTTTCTCATACGGACTTTGTGGATTCACAGGCAGGGGGAGGTAGGAGGTACATTTTACTAGTTATTGTGTTATAATAGTTGAGCCATGGTACTGAAATTTGTAGTTTCTTTTTAGTGCTTTTTTTGTTTGTTTGTTTTTCAAGACAGGGTTTCTCTGTGTAGCTTTGGAGCCTGTCCTGGAACTCACTCTTGTAGACCAGGCTGGCCTTGAACTCAAAGATCTGCCTGGCTCTCCCTCCCGAGTGCTGGGATTAAAGGTGTGCTGAGAGAAGTTTTTTTTACATGATGTAATACATGATAAGCCAATATCAAATGACTTGAATCTATTTTGGGAGTAGGTCCTCTCTGGGGTTTGAAATTGAGAAAAATAATTGCTTTTTGTGTGTGGTGTGTGATGGGTGATGTTTGACTTAGTGGTGTACACATGTAGAAATCAGAGAACAAGTTTTGGGAGCTAGTTCTCTTCTTCTATTATGTGTAGATGTAATTCTGAATGATCTTATTAAATAAGAAACACAGAGCCGAATGCAGAGATCGAGCAGTAGCTAAGAGCTGAGACCACCTTATCTTACCACCTGCTGTCCTTCCCCTGAGAGAGAGAACTACTTCTTGTGTGACTGTCTTTTTATTGCCCTTCTGTTCTGCCTTCTCATTTACTGTAAACCCAACCACATGACTTCCTTGTCACTGCCTGTCTATACAGACCTCCAGGTCTCTATGGTTGGTATTGAGATTAAGATTAAAGGCATGTGTCATCATGCTGGCTATGTCCTTGAACACACAGAGACTCTGCCTGATGTGTGATTGGGATTGAGGGCGTGTGCTACCACTACCAGACTTCTGCTTAATGGCTTGCTCTAGCTCTGATCCCCAGGCAACTATTTATTAACATACAAATAAAAATCACATTTCAGTACAAATAAAATATCACCATAATTATGGGTTTGGGTATCAAACTTACATCAGGCTCACATAGCAGACAGTCTGTTGAGCCATCTTGTCAGGTCCCACACCCACTTGTTTTTTTTTTTTTTTTGGTGCTGGTGGTTGAACATGAATGCTTCAGCTGGTGTGTTACATTGTGCTATACCCTACCTACCAGTCACATTTGCATTTTTTATCCTAAGGTTATTTATTCTAGTAAATTGAAACTACTTCAATTAATTCAGCCATCCTTAATGATACTGGTCTTTGGGTGTGGGTGTGTACGTGCACGGTGGATGCCCAGGGTGCATAGTAGGTGAGCATCCTGCTATTTAACTATATGCCCTCCTGCCCCTTCTTTGTCATTTCATTCATTTATTGTTTTTTCCAGGACAGGGTTTATCTGTGTAGCCCTGGCTGTCCTGGAACTTGCTCTCTAGACCAGGCTGGCCTCAAACTCAGAGATCACCTGAGCACTAGGATCAAAGGCGTTTGCCACCACTGCTGACTTACTTATTTTTGAGACTGAGTCTCAGTGTATATCTCCTGACTGGCCTAGAACTTGCTATGTAGACCAGACTGGCCTTGAACTCAAAGAGAGTTGCTTGTTTCTGCTTCTGGAGTTCTGGGAGGATATTTGTTGGTTGTTTGAACTTGGTTTTGATGTGTTTTTCAGACTGACTTTGAATTCACAGCAAGCAGTTCTGTTTCAGCCTACTATTAAGTGCTGGGATTATAGAGGTAATCCACCACTTTTTTTTTTTTTTTTTTTTTAAAGACAGACTCTCCTAGTTAGGCTAGCCTCAAACTCACTTTGTAGCTGAGGATAACCTTGAATTTATAGTCTTCCTGCCTCCACTCTGAATGCTTGAATCACAGATGTGTACCACAAGCTTAGTTTATAATAAGCAGCGCTGGGATCAAACCCAGGGCTTCATGCATGCTAGGTAAGCACTCCACCACTTGAGCTCTGTCCCTGGTCTCCACCTCCAAGAGACTCTGCTGCGCTGTGCCACTAGTTTCTCTCCTCTGTCTCTGGTGGACGTCTGCACATCTCTAGGATTCTGTTTCAGTCTGTCCTTCCTGTTACACACAATCCTGCCCAGCTGTGGTCAAAGTAGTGTGTGGGTGTATGAGCTGCCCAGGGGCATGCTTAGAGATTGGGATTGAAGGAAGGAAAGCAGGGGTGAGGCTGGGACTCTGGTTTAACAAGTTTACATTCCTTAGCATGTTCCTTCAAGATCTGATTTCCAGCTTATCTGCTTCCCACTTGGCCATCCCCTAAACATAGTGTGCTGTTATCATTCATTTATTATTTTAATAATAATATTTGGTTTTTTGAGACAGGTCTTTGTGTAGTTTTTGGTGCCTGTCCTGGATCTCGCTCTGTAGATCAGGCTGGCCTCAAACTCACAGAGATCCACCTGGCTCTGCCTACCGAGTGCTGGGATTAAAGGCATGTGCACCGCTGTCCAGCTATACTATTATTAATTATTATTATTATTATTGGTTTTTTTGAGACAGGATTTCTCTGTGTAGCCCTGGCTGTCCTGGAATTCATTCTGTAGACCAGGCTGGCCTCGAACCCAGTGCTGGGATTAAGGTCGTGTGCCACCACTTCTTGGCTTCTCACTGGGTTTAAAATTCTTTATAAATTTTATTTTACTTTATTTATTATGTATATGGGTATTTTGCCTACATATCTATGCACTATGTGCATGCTTGGTGCCCAGGTAGGCCAGAAGAGGGTGTTGGCTCCCCTGCCACTGGAGTTATAGATGGTTGTGAGCTGCCGTGTGGGTGGTGGGAATCAAACCTGGGTCCCCTGGAAGAGCAGCCAGTCTTTTCTTAACTGCTGAGCCATCCATCTTTCTAGCCCTTTGTAGCCCTGGCTGTCTCAGAACTTGCTATTTAGAACAGGCTGGCCTCAAACTCAGATCCACTTGTCTCTGCTTCCTTAGTGCGAGGGCAAGCGCTACTATGTCTGGCTTTTTTTTTTTTAATTTAATTTAATTTAATTAATTAATTTATTTATTTTTAGTTTTTCGAGACAGGGTTTCTCTGTGTAGCTTTGCGCTTTTCCTGGAGCTCACTTGGTAGCCCAGGCTGGCCTCTAACTCACAGAGATCCACCTGGCTCTGCCTCCCGAGTGCTGGGATTAAAGGCGTGAGCCACTGCCACCACCGCCTGGCCTATATCTGGCTTTTAAAAGTTGTGTTTTTTAAAATTTATAATTGTGTGTGTGTGTGACTGTGGGTGTATGTTCCTGGACTGCAGTCTTTATATAGAGGCCAAAGCATAGCCTGTGGAAGTTGTTTTTCTCCTTTCACCAAGGCTTCTGAGTTAGGCTTAAGCTACATGCCCTTTTATCTGCTGAGCCATCTCTCCTTGCCATTTTTTCTTTTTAAAAAATTTGCCTATTTTATATGCATTGGTGTTTTGCATGAATGTATGTCTGTGCACCATCTGTGTGGCGCCCACAGAAGCCAGAAAAAATGTCTGATCCCTTTAGAACTAGAGTTACAGGCAGTTGTTAAGTTACCATGTTGCTCTGGGAATTGAACTCGGGTCCCCTGGAAGTTAACAGCCTGTGCTGTTAACTGATGAGCTGTCTCTTTAGCCCCAACTCTGGATCTTTTTGTTGTTGTTGTCCCCCACACCACTTGTCCCCTCCATCCCTCTGCAGTCCCAGGGCTCTCCCTCAGGGCCTTGTAATGCTATCACTGAGCCATATCACTGACCTCTAACTCCTCTTTTTTGGCATGCAAGGAATCTAACCCAGGGCCTTAAGCATGCCAGGCAAGGCACTCCACTCCAGTGTGATGTGTGTGCTTCTTCTCTCTGTACTGAGTGACTTCTTGTCCTTGGAGACTCTGCATAAGGGGTACTTCCTTTGGGCCCTGGTGAGTGAGTTATGAAAAATGGTATACCTCTAGCTCTCAGAAGTTCCATCTGTCCATTGGGTATCCCATGTCTGCCAACTCAGTGACGCCCCATCCCCCAGCACTGAGGAATAGGTGGCATATGGCTCAGTCCTGTAAGAATTAAATAATATTCCAGTAGTTGAAGAGAAAGTCCTTGTGGGACGGCACATTTTTCTTGCAGCCAGCCTTGGCCTGCTTAGAATATAGTCCAGTGAAGCTGCGTTCCTCTTCTCCCAGAGTGGTTATGGGCAGCGTCTCACTTAGGACCTGCCCTAAGGAGCCCCAGAAACTTGGGTGAGCTTCCTAAGCAGGCAGCCCACCCTGATACTGTATTGTATCCTTAATTTTAGTTAGGCCAGCCTGTAGGTGCACCAAGAGACTGGTCTGCTTTTACCTTTGGGGTGGCTGTACAGCATGGGCGTTCCCTTTGCTCTTATGCCGTGAATCTTGGCAGGGCCAAGTTCTCCAGGCAGCTTCTGGAAGAGACGTTACAGAAGGTGATGCTGAAGGACTTAATGAAAGGCAGCAGAGCCGCCTTTAGGTTTCATTTGAAGTCCTAGAAGTGCCTGGAGGGGATGGGGGATGAGAGAGAGACTGAGACTCTCCTTTTGGACTGCTGAGAGCTAGACTTGGTGGTCAAGAGCTTAAGTTCTCAATTTTGAGTCTTGGACCTGCCACATATTAGCCAAGTGGCCTGAGCAAGTTAACTTCTCTGCCTTAAGTTACTCCATCTGTGTGTAGGTTACATGAGTTAAAATCAGTACTCGGCAGAGTATTTGTCATATATTAAGATATTATAGATATCATTAATTAATAAAAGTGAAACGACACTGGGCATCATGGTGCACTATGGTCTCACTGTGTAGATCAGGCTGGCCTCAAATCACAGAAATTTGCCGCCTCTGCCCCTCAGGTCCTGGAAAATAAGGTGTGTACTACCACACCCAGCTGTTGTTTTTTATTTTTATTTTTTTTATTTTTTATTTATTTTTTATTTTTTTTGGTTTTTCGAGACAGGGTTTCTCTGTGTAGCTTTGCGCCTTTCCTGGAACTCGCTTTGGAGACCAGGCTGGCCTCGAACTCACAGAGATCCGCCTGCCTCTGCCTCCCGAGTGCTGGGATTAAAGGCGTGCGCCACCACCGCCCGGCCAGCTGTTGTTTTTTAAACTGAGAAAAATCCCTGAACTGAATAGTGTCTCAGTATCTCGTGTGTGTGTGTGTGTGTGTGTGTGTGTGTGTGTGTGTGTGTGTGTGCGCCTTTTTTCTTTGTTTCTGTGTACGTGTGCAGTGTGTGCATGTGTGTGGTGTGTACACCCAGGTGCGTGTGTTTAGAGGTGAGAGGACCAGCTGTGCTGCTCTACAGCTTGTCCCCGAGACACGGTATCCCACTGAACTTGCTGTTTGGAATGCTAGTCTACATAGAGAGTTCTAGGCCAGCCCAGACTACACAGTGACACCCCCTCTCCCCCCAAAGAAAGATTCTTCCCCACACAGTCTCTTTGAAAAAAAGTGGGGGCGGGGCCTGGAGAGTCGGCTCAGTGGTTAAGAGCACTTGGCTGCTCTTGGCACAGTCCTAGCATTGCATGGTGGTTCTCAACCATCAGTCATTCCACCTCTGGTGGATCCACCATGGGATGCACAGACATACGTGAAGGCAAAGAAATAGGACATAGGAAACTATGTAACAAAGTATTTAAAAATCATTTCTTAGATTTATTTGTGTGTACGAGTATTTGGCCTGCATGTCTGGTGCCTGAGGAGGTTAGAAGAGGTTGTCAGATGCCCTGGAGCCGGAGTTGCTGATAGTTTTAAGTCATCGTGTTGGTGCTGGAAGCTGAACCCTTGTCCTCTACAAGAGCAACAGGTGCACTTAGCCACTGAGCCAATGCCTGGCCCCCACACAGTCTCTTTAGGGTTCTATAACTCTGAGGGCCCTTGGAAGCAGGTGCTGACGGCCTTAATTTAAAGCTGAGGAGGCAGATGGGAGCTTTGGAGCCAGCTCCACTGCCCGCTGCCATGCTTCAGCGCTCTGCTCCTGCTGTGTGGGTTTAGAGGACAGGATGGTGTGGATTCATTCTGTTTTTAAACAGTTTTGGGATAACCCCCTGGGTTTTAGACAAGATTCTGAGTTACTCACTAATTCTTGTGCTAATTTTGACAGCTCTAAGTCTGTATTGATTATTGTCTTCTGTCCTTCATTATCTTGGCCAGATTTTGCTTCTACCTTAGAATACTTCAGCAGCAGTTTTGATAGCTGTTAGCCCAGCAGGCACATACTTAACCAGAACAGACACTAATGTTGAAGCTAGTGCTTATTGGTAGGATTTGTGTATTTCTGCAAGGGGACACTGCCTGATCTTGTTACTGGTGGGGGAAGAAAGTATAACTCAGGGGCTGGAGAGATGGCTCAGTGATTAAGAGCACTGGCTGCCCTTCCAGAGGTCCTGAGTTCAATTCCCAGCACCCACATAATGGCTCACAACCATCTGTAATGAGTCTGGCGCCCTCTTCTGGCCTGCAGGCATACATGCAGACAGAACCCTGTATACTTAATAAATTAATAAACTTAAAAAAAAAAGTATAACTCAGAAGACTAATAGACTCTGAGCCTTTTCTAAGGTGGTAACTGGCTGCTTTACATCAACACCCTTGCTATGAAAAGTCAACCTGAGCTTACAGAAGGAAGTCCCCTCCAGTACTCTCCTACAGGCCTACTTTTTCAGCCCTCCTCAAGTGTCTGACATAGGCAGTTCCTGGTCTTTTTGTTCTGTGTCTCTAGGTGTGTGGTGGCAGACTTAAGGCTGTTGTCCCAGTCCTTGAGCTCCCAGTTTAGTAGGAGAGTGTAATGTAGGTCAACAATGCTAGGCACACCCTTGTTCAGATGAAGACAAACACATTCCAGGAGTCGGGCCTAAGAGAAGCTGCCTGCCTGTGGAGCTAGGGCCCTGACTGGGCTTGCCAGGGGATGTGTAGGCAGCATTTCCTTTAAGTGTGAGTTGTAGGTGTCTTCAAGTATATTTTCTTAGATTGACTTGAGGCCTCTCAGTATGCTGAGATAGAGTAGCAGGGACCTAAACTTGGATGTTGATTTCTGCTTTTAATCATTTGTGTTGTTACTTTGAGACTTGGTGGGTATCCTCATAAAGAGGATAATGAAATGGCTTTATAGAATTGAGATAATAGTCGTATTATGTTAGCTGTAATAATAGTAAGTGTAAGCATGTAGCTGATCCATGAGTGGGCATGAGTCATTCTCCCTCATTTGCTGAGAATTAATTGAAATGAGATTTACATTCAAGCATTCGGAAGGATCATGTTTAAATTTGCAGGATATGTAATTATATTAAAATCATAATTTCATTGTCAAGCAGTTTTATCGTACACACTTAGAAAGTTTGCACTAAATGCTAAAATTAGAAATTTTAACTTTAATATTTATTTGTTTTGAGACAGAGTCAGTCTCACTATTTGGCCAGACTAATCTGAAACTCAGAGAGATCAGCCTGCCCCGGCTGGGATTAAAGATGTGTGCCACACACCAAATTTTTATTTATTTTTAAAAGTTATTCCTTCTTGGGTCTCTGAGGGAGTTGAAGATTAGTTAGTTATGGTTGAAGATTAGTTAGTTATAGTTGAAAATTAATTAGGATAGAAAGTGCATTAGATACATCTTGGATTTACCAAAATAGGATAGATAATGGAATTATTTTCTCTGATTTGTCAAATACCTGTTTAGGTATTTATTACTTGTATATATTTTATATAGTTATTGTAATTTTGTATATAGTTTTTCTTTTATTAGTTATAACCTTTTGCTTTTTTTTCTTTTTATTAAAATAGAAGAGGGGAAATGTGGTGGTAATCTAATTGTACTGAAATGTGATTTTGATTGTATGTTAATAAATAAAGTTGCCCGGGGGTCAGAGCTATTAGAGCCATAGCAAGAGTGTGGCGGTGGTGGCACACGCCTTTAATCCCATAGATCTCTGTGTGTTCAGGGATACAGCCAGCATTGGAGGCATATGCCTTTAAGACCTGGGGGGCTGTACATTCAGACAGTGACGAGGCAGTCACATGTTTGGGTTTACAACCAATGAAAAGGCAGAACAAAATACTATAAAAAGACAAACAGACAGGATATAGCTCTCTTTCGGGAAGCTGGGACACTGCAGGAGGAAGGGTGAGATTTAACTCTGAGCTCTGACCTCTCGGCTTTCTCTTTTACATTGTTTCTGTATTTCTTATTTAATAAGATTGTTGGTTACATCTACAAAAAGTACTTCACTTTTAATTTAAATTGTATTCCTGTGTGTCGGTATGTGCATGTGAACACACAGTTTTCTCTGAGGTCAGAAAAAGGGCACTGGATGCCCTGAAGCTGGAGTTGCAGAGTTGTGAGCTGCCTATCATGGGTGCTGGGAATTGAAACTTGGGTCCTTTGTCAAGAGCAGTATGTGCTTTTAGCTGTTAAGCCATGTAGCTGGAGAATTCTCTCCAGGTCCCGCCAAGCCCCGGCATTCCGACAGCCCACTTAGAAAATAAACACACAGACGCTTATATTATTTACAAACTGTATGGCTGTGGCAGGCTTCTTGCTAACTGTTCTTATATCTTAAATTAATCCATTTCTATAAATCTATACCTTGCCATGTGCCACGTGGCTCTTGGCTTACCGGCGTCTTCACATGCTGCTTGTCATGGCAGCTGCTGGCAGTGTCTCCCTGACTCAGCCTTCCACTTACCAGAATTCTCCTCTCTCCTTGTCCCGCCTACACTTCCTGTCTGGCCACTGGCCAATCAGTGTTTTATTTATTAACAATTTGCCATACAGAACGATATCCACAGTAAAGCCATCTTTCCAGCCCACTTTTATTTTTTGAGAAAGGGTTTCAGTATGTAGCCTTGGTTGGCCTGGAACTCAGAGATTTGCAGGCATATGCCACCACTCCTGGCAAAATTAGGCATTTATGGAGTCACACAAATCATAGAGCTGCTGTTTAACATTGTTAATGCCCTACCAGTTACGTATGTGGTGTTTGAACTCTTCTTACATATCCAACTCCAATCTGCTAGGTTTTGTTTTAGCCAGATAAGAAGAGCTTAGCCAGGCGGTGGTGGCGCACGCCTTTAATCCCAGCACTCGGGAGGCAGAGCCAGGCGGGTCTTTGTGAGTTCGAGGCCAGCCTGGTCTACAAGAGTGAGTTCCAGGAAAGGCACCAAAGCTACACAGAGACACCCTGTCTCCCCCCCCCCCCCCCCCCCCAAAAAAAAAGAGGAACAAAACACATTCCTTAGACAGTGGAGATAATGACTAGCAATGGAAGACTAGAAACGCTACCATCATATATCTGTCTGTCTGTCTGTCTGTCCTTATATATGTACACATACATACTTTAAACATTTGCATTTATTTATTTATTTCAGATTAGGGGTGGGCAGAGATGCATTTTTCTGCCGGAGTGCTGTGGAAGGCAGAGTACAACTTGTAGGAGTTGGTTTTCTCTTTTCATCATGTAGTTCCTGTAGATTGAACTCAGATTGTCAGGTTTGGTGCAAGCTTCTTTACCTATTCTCACCAGCTTTCTATTTGTATTTGTATTTATTTTGCCTTAAAAATATTATCTTTGGCCAGGCGGTGGTTAGCGTACACCTTTAATCCCAGCACTCGGGAAGCAGAGGCAGCTGAATCTCTGTGAGTTCAAGGCTAGCCTGGTCTACAAAGTGAATTCCAGGACAGCCAGGACTGTTACATAGAAAAAAAAAAAAAAATCTTTACTGAGTGGTGGTGGAAAACACCTTTAATCTTAACACTTGGGAGGCAGAGGCAGGTGGGTGTCTGAGTTCAAGACCAGTCTGGTCTATAGAGTAGGTTCCAGGGCAGCCAGGGCTACACAAAGAAACCGTAAAACAAACAAACAAACACAAACAAACAAACAAACAAACAGCGTGTACCACTACACCCAACTTATTTTTTTCTGATTATTGTGTGTGCATGTATTTATGTGTGTGTGTGTGTGTGTGTGTGTGTGTCTCTGTCTGTCTGTCTGTCTGTCTGTGTCTCAAAGGACAACTTTGGGGAGTTGTTTCTTCCTTCTGTCTTTGGGTTCCTGGTATGGAGCTCAGGTCATTAGGTTGGGTGGCAAGTGCCTTTACCAGATGAGCCATCTTGCTCTGTCCATTTCTAATGGAAGTGTTAACTAGCTTAGCCCAGGGCTTTATATAGCTGTGATGACTGTGGAGGGTTATCCTGACCTTGGTCCAGCCCTGCACCTGCTTTATGAGAATTCTGTGACTTGGGCTTCTCTGAGCCTTTGCTTTACCTCTACAAAATGGGTCATTTATGCCTGCTTTGCTCTCATTCTGGTGTTTAAAGCTCTGATCACTGTCGGGTGTGTGGTGCAGGCCTTTAGGAGGTTGATCTCTGTTAGTTTGAGGCCAGCCTGGTCAATAGAGGTTGTTATGCAGAGAAACCCTGCCACAAACAAACAACAAACAACCAAAGCTCCGATCCTAGCTCCTGTGCTGTGTATTGTAAACAGTGTGGAGTGTTGTCATGATTGCCCATCCCTACTCATCTGCCTTTTCCTTGGCAGGTAGTTCTGATTGTTGCTGGAATTTTGGATGATACTCGGAACTGATGATGCCTTTGATAAATGTGGTAGTGACAGGCTTTTAGCAAGAACCATGCTTTGTGTTTCAGTTCATTTCAGAAAGTTTTGTTTTAATAACCATAAACACCCTCCGTTTTCCTGTGATATGTTATGGACAGTAGAAAATCTATACTGTTGAATTTTATATTAAGAATCAGGATACAGTTAAGGAAAGGGATGAAGTTTGTATACATGCTAAGTAGATAAAAGCTTCCTGTAAATAATGATAAAGCCCCAAGTAATGGGTTTCATTTTTTTGTTCTTTGGTAAGACAGCAGAATCTTCAGGTGAGGGTAACTCCTGGGGGTAGGTTTTGTTCAAGCCTGGGCCTGACTCTATAGGCATTGCTTCTTCCTATGAACACTGACAGTTTAGCAACCAAATCAAAACATCACTTGTAAGTATAATTAAAAAAAAAAAAATGATGCCGGAGCAGTTATGAGCGCACACTGCCCTTGCAGAAATCCTGGGTTTGGGCTGGAGAGATGCTCAGTGGTTAAGAGCTATTGCTGCTAGCTAGTCAGGTTAAGAGGACCCGACTTTGATTTCCAGCAGTTGCATGAGATGGCTTACAACTGGCTGTGTGAGTTCCAGGTCCAGGGAAGTATGATGCTTCTGACCTTCATGGACTCTGCACTCACCTGCACACCCCTTCCCAGACTAAAAAAATAAATACTGAAGAAAATGGGTGGGAACTGCATATTCTCATTTTATTGTCTGTAACACTCCTCAGAATAGCAGAACATGCTACTGCCACAGAACGAGTTGGTGCTGAAAATTTGTGTACAGGACCTGGAGAGATGGTTCAACAATTGAGAGCCCTGGCTGATTTTCCAGGACCTGAGTTGGTTTCCAAGCACCCACATGGTGGCTCATGACTGTCTGTAACTCCAGTTCCAGGATATCCAGGATCTTCTTCAGGCCTTTCTAGGCATCAGGCATGAACATGGCATATAAACATACATACAGGCGAAACACACATAAAAGAAAAAAAAATCTTCAGAGTATGTTGTGGAATATTTAACTATGTAAAGATGTGTTACATTTGTTTAACTATTTAAAGATAGGTTTCATTTGTCTCACCTTGCCTGCTAAGGTACCTGCTTGGTCTAATAAAAGGCTCAATGGCCAATAGTTATGCAGAGGAGGAATAGGCAGGGCTGATGGGCAGAGGGAAGAAGAAGAAGAAGGAGAGAGATGAGAGAACAAGGGAGAAAGAAGGGCATCGGCCCAGAGCCAGGCAGCTAGCCGACCAGGGAAGAAACAGGAAAAGTAGTACATACAGAAGGAAGGAAAGGTAAAAAGCCCCAAGGCAAAACGTAGATGAAGAGAAACAGGTTAATTTAAGTTATAAAAGCCAGGGGACAAGCATAAGATAAGGCCAGGCATTCATAACTAAGCCTCTGTGTCATGATTTGTGGGCTGGCAGTCCAAGAAAGCCTGCTACAAGAGTACTGACCATTTGATGGCACACTTGCTGATGAGCCTGATATGAGTTTACTCCCTAAGGTCATGTGATCTTCACATGTATGCACACCAGTAAGTGAATAAATGTAATGTATCTACGACTGTGTTTTAAAGTCTTTAGTATAGGGCTGGGCATGTAGCTTGGTTGGTTGAGTATGTTTCTATCATGCACATAACACTGGGTTTGACCCCAGCACTGCATAAGACTGGGTGTGCTAGTACACATCTGTAGTCACACATAGGTTAAGGCAGGAGGACGAGAAGTTCAAGGTCATCTTCAGTCAGCCTAGGCTCCATGGGATCCTGTCTCACACACACAAAGACAATCTTAACAAACTCCCTCACCCCCAAACCAGGGGTCCTCTGTGTAGCCCTGGCTGTCCTGGAACTCGTTCTGTAGACCAGGCTGGCCTTGAACTCAGAGACCTACCTGCCTCTGCCTCCTGATAATACTAGGTGGTGTTTAACATTTTAATTTTTATTGCGTGTGTTTGGATGCTTGTGTGTTTATATGTTATATGTTTTATGGATGTGGGCTCCAGGCTGTCAGAGGACGGCTTCCAGTGGTTGCTTTCTCCTTTCATCATGTGGGCTCCAGGCTTGAGCAGCGAGTGCTTGCACCCGCCGAGCCACCGTGCTGGCCCCAGACTGACCGCTCTTCCTTCCCTTCCCAGGGTTCCTCTGTATCGTCTCAGCATCTTCATTCTCCTGTAGCTTCCTGAGTGCTGGCAGTGGTATTTACTAAATTTAAAAATTCACAAAAATGTCTGAGTTTCTGATCTCAGACTTGTAGTCAAAGGGATTTTTTTTTTCATTGCTATCATTGTCTAGCTCAGTAAGTCAGTAGCACAGAACCCTAGTGCTGCTTGGGGTTCTCTTAGGAACAGAACTGATAGAGTGGGAGTAGTCCAGTAACAGCTGTCTCCTGACGGGAAGGCCAAGAATCCTGTAGTTGTCCAGTCCAGGAGACTGGATGTTTCAGCAGTTCCAGTCTGGTGCTAGTGTCCCAGGGAGGTCCTAGAGAGCACCAGTTTTCAGTCCATGTTGGAATCCCGAAGAAGTAGGTTCAAACAACAGCCAAGGAATGGGTCAGGGTAGATGAACTTGCCAGTGAGAAATAAGGGCAAGCAAACAGAAAACAGTTTCCTTCTTCCATGTCCTTTTATGTGGGCTACCACCAGAAGATGTGGCCCAGATTTAGGGTGGCCTCAAATGACCTGGTTTTATGGTGGGTCTCAGGTGTGCCTAGCTGCTTGGGTTTTATTGAGTTACAGCTGTAGTCAAATTTGACAACCAAGATTAGCCATCACAGAAAAATTTGCCTTATTTTGGGCTTAATTTTGGATTTTTTTTTTTTTTTTGTGTTTGTTTTGTTTTTTCGAGATAGGGTTTCTCTGTGTAGCTTTGCGCCTTTCCTGGAACTCACTTGGTAGCCCAGGCTGGCCTCGAACTCACGGAGATCCGCCTGCCTCTGCCTCCCGAGTGCTGGGATTAAAGGCGTGCGCCACCACCGCCCGGCTAATTTTGGATTTCTTTTTTTTTTTTTGGTTTTTCGAGACAGGGTTTCTCTGCGTAGCTTTGCGCCTTTCCTGGAGCTCACTTGGTAGCCCAGGCTGGCCTCGAACTCACAGAGATCCGCCTGGCTCTGCCTCCCGAGTGCTGGGATTAAAGGCGTGCGCCACCACCGCCCGGCAATTTTGGATTTCTTAAGGAGGATCTTGGTTACATATTACTCAAAAATCTCTGGCTCTTTAGGGTTTCTTAGACCTGGCCTTGCACGTGCATATTACTGGGGTGATTTTGAACAGTGTGTCTGTTTGCTTTTTCTGTCTCTTACCTCTGCCTCTTTTTCTGTGTGTGGCCTGGCTAGCCTTGACCTCATGATCACAATCCTCCTGCTTCTACCTCCTGAGTGTTGGAATAGTAGGAATGCACTACCAAGCCCAACTTACACTTAAACTACCATAGCCGACCCTCCGTGATAGGTAGAACACGGTTTTCATACCCCATCAAAACAACAACAGAATGGTGGGGTGTTTTTGGAGGTGGGGCAGTGGGGGAGACTATCTGAGTTGATGGGTGAGTTCTGTCTCAAAAACAAAAAAAACGTCAGGCTGGCTGTGCAGGGTAGTCTCTTATTTTCCCTAATCCTATAAAGATTTGGGGAAATTGGTTCCTGTGAGGACCCAGATCCAGTACTCCGATTCTGCCAACTGTACTTGGCCTTGCTGTTGACATGTGGGCATCCAGTTTTTTTCTGGGCTGAATTTGAGAAATGGGTATTTCCCTTTAAGAAGTGGACTGAAGGGGCTGTGTTAGTCAACTGTCCTATTGCTGTGATCAAACACCATGACCAGGGCAACTTATAAAGGAAGCATTTCATCTCTCTTATCCATCCATCCATCCATCCGTCTGTCCACCCACCCACCCACCCACCCACCCACCCATCCATTTATCTTTTTTTTTTTTTTGGCTTTTTTTTTTTTTTTTTTTTTTTTTTTGCTTTTTGAGACAGGATTTCTTTGTGTAGCCCTGGCTGTCCTGGAATTCACTATGTAGACCAGGCTGGCCTCCAACTCAGAGATCTATTTGCCTCTGCCTCCCGAGTGCTTGGAGAGCTCCACCACTACCCTGCTAAAGGAAGCATTTAATTGGAGACTTTCATACAGTTTCAAAGGACTGGTCTGTTATCATGGTGGGGAGTATGGCATCAGGCAGGCAGGCATGGTGCTGGAGAAGTAGTTGAGAGCTCACTCACATCTGATCTTCAAGTTGCAAGCAAAGAGAGAGTGAAACTGGGCCTGGTGTGGGCTTTTGAAACCTCAGCATCCCCCCCACCCCCAGTGACACTTCCTAATCCTTCCCAAACAGTACCACTAACTGGGATTAAGCATTCAGACATATGAGCCTGTGGGGGTCATTCTCATTCAAACCACCACAGGCTATAATTTAGTATTTGAGTGTTTGTCTGCCTAGCACATTTGAGGCCCCGGTATATTTGTCTGTCTGTCTGTCTGTCTGTCTGTCTCTCTCTCTGTGTGTGTGTGTGTGTGTGTGTGTGTGTGTGTGTGTAATATAGTGTGGACCACTACACTTGTTGAGGCCCTGGGTTTGATATCTAGCATCACCTAAAACAAAATAAAACAAAAACCCCACAGAAACTGAGCAGTACCCTGTATTTTTTTCAGGTTCCTTCCAAAGCTGTGAGCAGCTGGATTCAAAGAGGGACCTCACTTGGGCTTTTCCCTGTGTGCTGCTTGCCCTCTAGCAGAAGGGACTGAGGAGGTGGCTGGTTCTGCTTTCTCCCGGCTTATCTTTTGGTTGTCAGCATTGCACCATCAGCCCTCAGCAGCTGACTCCAGGTTGCTTTTGGCATTGAGCAGAACTGAAATAAATCTTTTGGGGAAGTGTGTTCTGTTAGCTCGTGTCAGACTTCATTCTCAAAGAGCTGGGCTGCTGCTGTTTTGTTTTTAAATTACACTTTACTTATTATAATTTGTGTGTGCCCATGTGTGCGCTTGTGTGTGTAGCTAGAGTTTTCCTGCTTTGTCCACAGTCAGGACAAATCTCTGTGACCCGCCAGTCCCACAGCCGCTCAGACCCAACCAAGTAAACACAGAGACTTATATTGCATACAAACTGTATGGCCGTGGCAGGCTTCTTGCTAACTGTTCTTTTATCTTAAATTAACCCATTTCTATAAATCTATACCTTGTCACGTGGCTGGTGGCTTACCGGCGTCTTTACATGCTGCTTCTCCTGGCGGTGGCTGCAGTGTCTCTCCTCCTTCTTCCTGTTTCCCCGATTCTCCTCTCTCTTTGTCCTGCCTATACTTCCTGCCTGGTCACTGGCCATCAGTGTTTTATTTATATAGAACGGTATCCACAGCATGTGTGTGCTCATGTCACCTGTGGATGTGGATGTTAGAGGACGGTTAGCGGGAGTCTTTTCTTTGGAGGTGGAATTCAGGCTGCCAGACTTCTGTGGTAAGCACCTTTAGCCTCTGAACCTTCTCATCAGCTTTTCTTAGTCAGCTCCTTCCTTCATTCTCAGTAGTGAAGCCTTTGGACGTCAACCTCTGGAGTCACATGGGGCTCTTGACATTCTTTCCTGGGTCACAATCGGGACCGTTTTCAGTTATAGGACACAGTTGTGTTCTTTTTAGATAGAACCTCTAAATGAGCAGTGTGGCTCTTCAGTTTGCCTTCCTCAGTGAAGGAGGAGGAGGCAGCTCTTGTCCTCAGACCCGTTTTGAGCAATGCAGGAACAGGAGCATGCTGGCCACCCTTAGTGCCAGTTGGTCTCAGGGGGGCTGCAAAGAATGTTAATCTCAGTAGGGGGGAGCCACAGTGTCTGGCATCTGTTTTATGCTCAAGGCTCAGAATGCTGAGGTGCATGATTCTGTTCTGGATCCTGCTGCGAAACACTCTTCTATAGGGTACCCAGCATCCCCAGAAGATGTCAGGGCTTGTCTGTCTTGAGTCTCATTTCTTAGAATAAGTTCTTTGTTGGTTAGAACTGTGCAAAGAGAAATTGCCTTTCCTTCTTGGGTACTTTAACCTGACAGCAAAGAGAGTTTATCTGATCACTCTACTTTGGACTTCCTGAACCTTCAGCTCAGTACTCATTAGTGGTGTCCTTCCTTCTGTGGCCAGAAGGCTTGGGGCTTTTATCTTTGTTCAAGTATCTGCTTGATATCCTTTTTTTCCCCGAGACAGGGTTTCTCTGTGTAGCTTTGCACCTTTTCCTGAAACTCACTTTGTAGCTCAGGCTGGCCTCGAACTCACAGAAATCCGCCTGCCTCTGCCTCCCGAGTGCTGGGATTAAAGGCGTGCACTACCACGGCCCAGCTGCTTGATATCTTGACACTGAGGCACTTCATATCCCAGCACTTAGGCACATAGTTTCATAGGTTTTCTTTCTTTCTTTCTTTTTTTTGGTATAGTGTACTCTAAGCTATTCTTGAAACTCCCTATGTGCACCAGGATGGTCTTGAATTTATTCTTTAAAATTTTAATTGATTAATTTTATGTGTATGTGTGTTTGATCTGTGTGTCTGTGCACCCCGTGGGCCAGAAGAGGGTATTGGATGGCCTGGGATTGCAGTTAGAGGTGATTGTGATCTACCCTGGGTATAGGACCTGAACCTCAGGGCTTTGTAGGTGCTAGGCAAGCATTCTGTGAACTGTGCTACATCTCCAGAAAACTGTGTGCCTTCTATTCCTTAGTAGTTTTGTAGTATTGGGACTGAGTGATGCGGGATCTTGTGCTGCCAGTTGACACACTGCCCTGCTGCTGAGCTTCTACAACCCAGCCTGCAGTCCTTAAACAAGGTTGGGTTTTCCTGCCCTGTTAAGACTAAGTCCAACTTGCCCCGTCTTTCTAGTTCCCATGAAATTTGCCTTCTGTTTATCAACCTTACTTCATATTGTTAGCATAGAGTGCCAGAGCTACAAAATACCCGCCGAGACAGGGTTACCTCTGTGTAGCTTTGCGCCTTTCCTGGAACTTGCTCTGTAGACCAGGCTGGCCTCGAACTCACAAAGATCCACCTGTCTCTGCCTCCCGAGTGCTGGGATTAAAGGCGTGTGCCGCCACTGCCCAGCCTGCACAGGCCATTTTAAAATTCCATTTCTTTTATGAACATTCAATATTTCCTTCCTTCCTTCCTTCCTTCCTTCCTTCCTTCCTTCCTTCCTTCCTTCCTTCCTTCCTTCCTTCCTTCCTTCCTTCCTTCTTTCCTTCCTTCCTTCCTGTTGTTTTGTTTTTTGGTTTTTCTGGACGATTTCTCTGTGTAGCTCTGGCTGTACTGGAACTCACTCTGTAGACCAGGCTGGCCGAGATCCACCTGCCTCTGCCTCCCGAGTATTTTTTGGTTGTCTTGATTCACAGTTCTATTTGGAATATTTTACCTCATGTGTCTGTCCTGCCCTCATGAAGCTAAAGCTCTCTTTGAAGAGTAGTGGTTAGTGAAGTGTGAAACCTTCCCCTTCTTGAGTGTGTCCCTGTTTCATAGTTCCCAAACAACTGTTTCTGATGAGTGTCAGCTGGAAGACCAGGATGGTAGTTGGCAGTTAGAGTATTCTTTCAGGTTCTGTGATGCTGCTTTCTTGTGGAGCAATCAGGCTCTCTGACCATCTTGTCCCCTGGTGTAGATCAGAGGCCTGCAGTATTGCTGGCTTCCTTAGAACTGAACTGGTTAAGCTTGCTAACACCCTTGCCCCTCTTGTACAACTTACTAAAAATTCCCATATTAAGGCTCTAGCCACACTTGCTGGACTAGACTTTCCGGAGGTGATCCAGGTGCTTGTAGTAGGCCCCTGAGGTTGATAAACAGGCAGCATCCTGTGGGACACACATTCCTCCTCCTCAGCTCACTCTGAGCTGGGCCTCTCATGCCTGCCATGCTTCACTGTACTTTGAGAATTAGTCCTTCCGTGACTTTCTAGCTCTACTAACTAGAAATGATGTCTTGCAAACTATTGTGGCATGGTGGGAATAGAGGATGCAAAGAATCTTTTGATTTTGGTGACATAGAAGCCAGTAGGGTGGCCTTTGCCATTGTGAAACATGGCTGCTTAAGGAGGGGAGCCTTTCCTGTATTAGAGGGCATGTGGGCTGGGACAGAGGGCATGTAGCTTGGTAGATGAGACAGGGCAGTGTTCATGGTGTAGGAGAGAAGGCATCTTGGGTGGATGAGAGACTATCATCTCATTAGTTGTGAGGCCTGATTGAGGTAGTGGTGGGGAGCAGCAGTCTAGGAACTTGGAGGAGGTGACCATGTATGTGTATGTGTGGCCATGAGTCATGGTACGTTCTGGGTGGCTTTGGTTAAGATGCCTACTGTATATTTATTGGTGTTGGGGAAGCAGTGGGAAATAGCAGATTGATACACAGTGATACACAGTGGAAAACCAAGTGACAGACAATCTTAAAGACATCTTAAGCAGAATTATGAAATAATTTGTCATGGCGGTTGTACTTTGAGTGAAGTGACTCTTGCTACATTAGCTATTTATGAGAAGCCCCTAGTTTCAGAGTCTGTTATGATGTAGTTTCCTGCTCATTGTCTTTAGCTCAGGAACTTACCACCCCGTTGGTAGCTGAAGAAATGGAGCTGCAGTGCTGGTTCCTTGGCCCCCTGCCCATCCCATACTGGTCAGTTGTGCTCTTTGCCTGTGCCTGTCCTGGTATGGAGTCCTGAAATGGCTCTTAGCGTGTTAGGTAGGGAAGGTCTGTGGGTGCCCATTTGCCTTTGTTTGTCTGCGATCTCCAGACTTACTCACCTTAGCCTCAGCTTCTCGCACCCAGCTAGTGATTGTCTGGAAAAGTGAGGTCTGTAAGCACCTCGGTGCTGCTGCATGTCTGCCCTGGGTAGCCAGGGCACAGCTACTTCATTTGTTCATTTTCAGTTCTCCTGTTTACTTCTTTTCTTTCTTTTTTCTGTTTTTCTTTGGCTTCTTTTTTTGTTTTTGTTTAATTTACTAATTTTTTTTTATATGAGTGCTCTGCCTGTATGTACACCTGCACGCCAAAAGACGGCATCAGAACTCACTATAGATGGTTGGGAGCCACCATGTGGTTGCTGGGAATTGAACTCAGTACCTCTCTGGAAGAGCAGAAAGTGCTCTTAACTGATGAGTCATCTTACCAGCTCCTTTATTTCCCTCCCTCCCTCCCTTCCTCCCTCCCTTCCTCCCTCCCTCCCTCTCTCTCTCCTTCTCTCCCTCTCTTCGTTTTTGATACAGTCTCACTCTGTAGTCCTAGCTGGCCTGGAACCCACAGCAGTCCATCTTTGTTAGCCTCCCAGGTGCTGAGATTACAGGTGTGAACTACCTGGTTCTGCTGAGGCTAAACAGGCAGCATAAACAGCTAAACAGGCGACCCAAAGAGGAGGTGGAAATCTGTAGAAGCATGGTTCTTCTCATCGTATTCAATGGGTGCTTGAGACTGGGGCTTGGTTTGGTCTGGGGCGAGGGTCTATAGAGGCAGTGACATTACAGATGGGACTAACCTGGCTCCATGCCTCCTTACCTGATGAGGTGTGTTCTGGTGCTCACTCAAATGTTGTCACTGGTGATGTTGTCACCAGGTTTAATTTGAGGGAGTCAGGAGGGATCTTAATATGTGGTACTTTCCCCGATTTGACAACCCTTTATGCTTTGTTAATCAACAGGAGCTTGAAGAGATCCGCAAATGTGGAATGAAAAACTTCCGTAACATCCAGGTTGATGAAGCTAATTTATTGACTTGGCAAGGGCTTATTGTTCCTGTGAGTATTGAACACTTCCACTCCTTACTAGATTACTCTTTCAGGTGGTTGCTCCTACTGCTGGCTCTGCTCCTCAGTCAGTCCTAGTCTGGCAGCCCACAGACGGGCAGAAGTGGGCAGTGGTTACAAGGTGACAAGTAGGGTAGGGTGTGGCCTTAGGCTCTGGAGTAGAGTCCTGGCTGGCAGGCACTGGTGTCTAAAACTGCAGATGTCCCAAACCCTCAGATCTGTAGTTACTCACAGAGGAGGAGTGTGCAGCTGTGCTCCTGTGGTTGCTCATCTCCCCTGGTTTCTGAACGACTTGACCCTCTGTCTGTCTGCCGGCTTTGGAGGAGAGCTGCCTTTTTCCCACATAGACCTTTGCTGGCTTTCTCCATTGATGTTTACATCTGTGACTTTATTCCTGGTGCATCCCAGTATGCACCTCTGTTGGTCTTGAATCGCTATTCCCAGTTGCCTGTGTGTTCTCCCCTCCACTGCGCTTTCCAGAACCTTTTCTCCCGTCTCTACCCCAGATAGCCCAAATTCTTTAAGGAAGCCATCTAGTAGGCTCAGGTTCCTCCTCAGAAGGCTTTGCTTTGGTTTTGTCTTTTTGCCTCATCTTAGATCCCCTGTCGTTCTGACCCTTGACCTGTACTTTTTACTTTATTGCACAATTCCTGCTTCTCCTCTCCCCCGAAGTGCTTCCCACAAGCACATGGCCCTCTCAGTTGTCACGGATCTGACGCTTGCTTGACTCTGACGCTCTGAGCCTCTGGCAGGATCCCAGCCCTTGAACCCATAATCAGTTTCTTTACTTGCTGACATGCTGCTACTTCCTCTTCACCCTAAAGCTTGAATTTTGTTAGTCTAGCTCTCCTCGCTCTCTCTCTTTAAATCCCCAGGGACCCTCCAGCGCCAGGTTTCTTACTGTATGTGAAAGAGTTCTACCTCTCTCCCTCCTTCTCTCAGAGCTGCAGTGTTTGTCCAGTGTACAGCCCCACTGGCACGCGGGTGGCCTCTAGTCCCCTTAGCCTGTAACTTTGATCTACACTGATGTGCTCTCCTTCTTTCTCTTCTTCCACATTCACTACCTTCTTCCTTTTCTGCTTTGCCCATCTGAGCCTCAGGTTCTTTCCCTGTATCTGACACTCTTTCCATTGTTACTTATAATTATTTCTTGTGGAGAGACCGTCTCCTTTACCAAAGAAGAATGTAGAGTATACTCACTGCAGATGCTTTTGTCTCGATTCTGGTTTTAAGATTAGACAGAAAATACTGGCTTAGAAGTTTTAAATCTGAGAGTTTCTAGTCTAGATTTGGAAATACATGTTCTGGGTTTCTTTAGGCTTAAAGGTGGGTGGGCTCAGCACACAGAGAGGGTGGCTGCAAAGCTTTTAGCTAGTAGGGGCTGGCCTGTGTCTATAGATCTGTCATTGTGACCCTCGGGGTAAGTAGAACCATCTGATCTGTCTATCCCTTTCCTTCCTTCCTTCCTTCCTTCCTTCCTTCCTTCCTTCCTTCCTTCCTTCCTTCCTTCCTTCCTCCCTCCCTCCCTCCTCCTCCCTCCCTCCTCCCTCCTTCCCTCCTTCCTTCCTTTTTTTTGGGGGGGGGGTAGGGTGGGGTTTTCAAGACAGGGTCTCTCTTGTAGTCCTGACTGTCCTAGAACGTGTTCTATAGACCAGGCTGGCTTCGAACTCAGAGGTTCACCTGCCTCTGCCTCCAGGTGGTAGGATTTAAGGCATGTTCCACCAC
>NC_051073.1:80015667-80025667 GCF_004664715.2 Peromyscus leucopus
ACCCCCGCTGAGGGAAGATCTTCCCAAAGCAGACATTGCCATTACCAGAAAGGCACGGGTCCTGAAACCTTGACTCAGGGTGCCAAAGGAATGAAGAAGGGACAGACATACAGATACACATACAAGCTGGGTGGAGTTCTCGACCTGACACAGCCGGAACCTTAGCATGTTTATTTTTATTATTTATTTATTTATTTATTTGTTTTTTTGAGACAGGGTTTCTCTGTGTAGTTTTGGTGCTTTTCCTGGATCTCGCTCTGTAGACCAGGCTGGCCTCAAACTCACAGAGATCCACCTGCCTCTGCCTCCCAAGTGCTGGGATTAAAGGCGTGCACCACCACCGCCCAGCAACAAAAATAATTTTATGGTTGAGGGGTCACCACAGCATGAGGAACTGTACTAAGGGCCGTAGCATTAGGAATTGAGAACCACTGTACTAGAGTCTACACAGTATGGAAGAAGTGGAGCCTAGGCTGGGGGCGCGCGGGGGGGGGGGGGGATTCCTGTTTATGCAGCTATTGTCAGGTCATTATCTAAAATGGCATGAGACTTTTTGGTGATGGAGCTGTTTGGAGGTCACACACTCCTGTAAGCAATCACTCATCCATTCTCCTGTAAACCCAATAAAATCATTGGTTCACCAAGTTGGACCTTGGTAAAATTATTCCTTTGGTGTGGCATCAGTGCTCTGTCTTGTATCCCAAAGAAAAGTATGTAACTTCAGGGCTGGCTTACCCTGCAGGTGCTATTCAAGGGTAGGCATCCAACCAGGCGCAAGGAAAGACACAACACACCCGGGACCAGACAACTGTGTCATCGACGTGGCATTTATTTCCACCTGTCTCTTGCTCCTTTGATAACGTCGGCAGGACTTGCTGAGCACACATTTGTCTGGCCCTCACTGGACAGGGGCTGGCTGGGCGGCCAGCTATGGGATAGGGCTGGAGGAGGCAGAGGGGAGCACTCGGTGTGGCTTCCAGGGGTCTCATGGGGAGTCATTGGGGCTCTTTACGATGGACTCATTGACAAAGTCCTCCACCTCAGGCTCAGGCAGGCTAACCTCAGGCTGCTCATCCTCAGAGGAATTCTTGAGTTCATCTTCTTCACTTCCCCCGTCCTCCTCCTCTTCACTGTCCTCACGCTCTTCGGTGTTTACTACTTCCTTGGACTGGGAGGATCTGGAGACCACACCAGCGCTGAACACAGACAGCTTGGGCTCTGAAGGGCTCCTGGGCATCTGTTCCTGGCCTATACCGGGATCCCGAGGGCTGAGCAGCTGGCGGATTGGCAACTCAGGCCGGAGGGAGAATCGGGACCCTGCACTCTGATCCTGAGGGGCGTCACCTGTCAGCTTGGGTTGCACGGAGGGCGATTCTGAGCTATGGCGGGAGGTGCCAACACGGGAGGTACTAGGGCGGGAGGCCGCGGACCTGGAGGCATGCCTCATGGCCTGCCTTGCCAACTCGGCTTCTTCCAACTTGCGCAGAAGGCAGGTCCAGTTGATGTCTGAGGACAAACGGATGTGGGTGCCCTTCACCTTCTTGAAGCCCAGGAAGATGTCCATGAGAACCTCAGTGATAGGAAAGGAGATGAAGCCAACTTGCTTAGTGAGGCTTTCCTCAAACTTGTGCTTGCAGAGAAGCAGAGAGACCGCTTGCTCAACCAAAAAGCTAGTGAGCTCCTCAAACCAGGGGTTAGAGATGTAGGACAAGCTGGACATAGATGAGATGGACGGCAGGGGCTTCTTCCTCGGAAACTTTGTGCCAGGGCTCTGTGCAACAGGCAAGGAGGGAAAGGGAGACATTTAGCCCTGTTGCTGCCATCCCTCTGCTGCCCTGAGAAACCACACCCCTGTGCCCTCCTGTACCAATCGTCCCTGCCACACCTGCTCTGCCACGACATTCACTCTCCACGCCTCACCTGTCAGGGCTAGAGCAGTGCCCACCAGCCTGGGCAGCCTGGGCAGCCTGGGCTCCTGCAAGCTGGTGTACAGGAGGAATCACACCTGAGCCTGATGATGGAGGGCTGAGAGACTCCAGGACCTCCAAGGGTCAGGCCCCCTATGTCTTCATATATACTTCCTGACCAATGTCCCCTTTACCGAGCAGCAAGACTAGAGAGTCCTACAGCTGGATTAGGACAGCTTGACTACTCCACCCTAGAACAGAGTGGTCCTCTTGGTAAAGGCTCCTGTTCACAGGAGACATGGGGCAGGGTCTCAGATTCACAAAGCCAGGCAGTGGTGGCATTCGCCTTTGATCCCAGCACTTGAGAGACAGAAGTAGGGGACTCTCTGAGTTCAAGGCCAGCCTGGTCTACAGAGAGAGTTCCAGGACAGTCAGGGCTACACAGAGAAACCCTGTTTTTTTTTTTTTTTGGGGGGGGGGGCTCACAAAAAATAATTTTAAAAAATACCCAAATTGCAGGAGGCATGATGATACGTGCCTGTAATCCCAGCATTTAGAAGGTAAAGGCAAAAATATCAGGAGTCCAAGGTCATCCCCTACTATGGAATGAATTTGAAAGACCAGCCTGGGCTACACGACACCCTGTTTCAGGGAGAAAAAAAAAAAAATCGCAGGGTAAAAATAGCCTTTATTAGTCTTTGACAACCCCTGGGAAAATAGGTAGACTAGGTTTCCTGCTCCCCAGGAGCTTGGATCTACCCCAGAAGATTTCTGCAATTCAGGGCAAGAGATCTTGTCCTTGGACATCAGCGACAGCGGCTCCCCGGTGTGGGGAGGAGCCCTTTCCCTGCGGACATTCTTCTACGCCTCCAGCCCCACTCTTGAGGCCACCTCTGAACACACTGCAGCAGAGGAAGGGAGAAGCTTTTTCCCAAAAAAAGGCGTGGGGAGAACACAGGGAAGGGGGGAGGGAGGGAAGAGGATGCTAGATGGGGCCCCTGATGCGGCCAGAGGCAACCTCCACTGTGATCCCAGGGGCGGGCAGGGTGAGGTGCAGGCCGTGACAGGGCTGAATAACCCGCTTGGAGCTCGGGGCCACAGGTGGTTTCTGCAGCTTGGGATCGGAGTCAGGGGACTCCTGCAGGGAGTGCAGTGAGGGGGTCGGGACATTCGACACTTGCGTAGGCATCACCTTGAGCCTGAATCTGGTAGTCATCTGGGCGTTAGACATGGAGGGGGACTCCCGTCTGCCCTTGCTTTTCTTACGAGCTGTCTTAAGGCTGGAGGCTGTGGTGGGAGAGTCACACTGCTCCACCCCATCCTCCCTGCTGGTGGGTACGGATGCCTTAGAGTCGGGCTGCAGAAGATCAGAGTTCCCAGGCAGCATTGAGGTGGGCTCCGAGGCAACAGGGAAGAGGGGGAAGCCGTCGTGGCGGCAGGCATGGCTGAGCTTGTCTACGGCCTGGCTGACCACACGCTGCAGGGCAGGAAAGAGGCGATGCTCAGCCAGGAAGTCCAGGGTACAATGGGGTTCCCTGAGTGAACAATAGGCAGGCACGTTGAAGGATGCTGGCTGGTTTAACAGTGACTTCATCTCCTTGTTTAACTCTTCTTTAAGGAAAATCATCTCCTGTTCTCCGAGTCCCAGCTCTGATGTTTCAGGGGTGGTTGAGCTGGATCCCCAAAGCCCAGTGACCCAAGACAGGGGCTGCTCCCGGGTCCACTGGCTGCTGGTCTGGCTGCCCAGTGAGTCCCACAGCAGAGAGTCCCTCCGGGAGCAGGAATGATTCAGGCCTTTCTGCAAAGAGAAAGGAATGGCTGAGCAGCGTCCACCCAGGCCTAACGACCCAGCCCTGAGCTCAGGCCCACCCTGCGCCAGCTTTAGCATGGCCACATATCTCACCCCTTTGTTCTCCAGACGCAGTAGCCTCTTGAGGTTTTTCTCAAGCAGGAGTTTGTCCCTCATAGGTGGCAGTGAGCCTAGGCCTCGGGCACCAGGATTACTGTCCTGGCCGTGGAAGCCCGGCCAGCCAGCTGTGATACTGCTATGGCCATCGGACACGGAACTGGAGCGGGACGGGTAATTGTTTGGGCGCCCAGCACAGAGCGTGGGCCGAGTGCGGTGCCGGCGCACAGAGTTGATGCTGGGTCTGGCTCGAGCCCGCTGCCTGCCACTTGGCACCTCCAATGGGTCTTGTACATCCACCAGTGGCACTCCGGCCTCTGTCTTGGTGGTAGCCAAACGCTCTGTCGCCTGCTCCACCACTGTCTGCAGGCTCTCCAGTACCTGTCCCTCTGTCAGGAAATCCAGGAAGCCGCCAAACACCTGAGGGCGCCCAGGCTTTTGCTGGTGGCCCTGGTGCTCCGAGTATCGGTTCATGGATGGTAGGTGTGGCACACGTCCAAGTCTGCAGGTTGACCCCCTTTCTGGCAACAGGTGCTTCTTGTGCAGCTGCATCTGAACAGACAGACTTGTCATAGCAGGCAGGGTGCTCGGCAAGGGGTGGGGTTATTTCTGGAGTCCTCCTAAGGTGCTATTAGGAGCTGCGTGGGACTGAACAATGAGAAAGACTTTTTCTCTTTTTAGGTTTGTTGGTGCTGGGGCTTGAACCCAGGGCCTGAACATGCTTCTGCAAATGTTCAACCACTGAACTGCATTTGATTCTTTATAGCATCTGTGGGTGCATGTGTGCTGCCTTAGTGCACGTGTGGAGGTCAAAGGACAACTGGTTGTAACTGGCTCTCTCCTTCTACTGTGTGGATCCTGAGGATGGAACTCAGGCTATCAGTCTTGATGCCAAGTGCCTTAACTCACTGAACCATCTCACAGCTCTGAATGACATTAAAAGTCTGGTAATCCTGGGTTTGAATCCCAGCTCTGCTACCTTCAGGCTGTGTGAAGTGCTCAGAACAGATCCTCTTCAGGCCTTCTCTGCAAAGCAGGGGTGACCTGAAGGTCCCCAATGCCTATATTTCATATATGCCAGGCCTAGCTGGGAGCCTGAAAGTGGAACTCTGTGTTCATGGTATGAGAGGGCAGCCAAGAGGCCCTTCCTCCTCCTCTACCTCCTCCTGTCTCTAGCACAACCCTGCATTGTCTTCCCTGGGGCGCTACACTTGAGGACTTGAGCCTGCTTCTCCAGCTTGAGTCTCCACGCTGACTCCTGACTCCATGCTCCTCCTCAGGTCTTCTAGCCCACCCGAGTACCACCTGAGGGCCGCGGGGAGGGGAGTGTGAAAGGGTGATCAGGGTGATCAGGGCTCGGCAGGCAGGCCTAAGGGGAGTCAAAGCTAAAATCTGGGTGTTACCAGGTGACCCAGGGAGATCGACTGGAGATGAGAAAGCGGTGGACGTAGTCCGGACACTAATGTCGGGTCAGCTGGACCAACTTACCCGAGTCATGTAGGTGTTGTGACCAGCCTCGTCATCAGCCAGATATCCTGAGTGGTGGCGGTACCTTGCCATGATGTGGGTAATTAAATTTGCTTTCTGCTTCCTTTCTCAGGTTCGACAGCACAGATGCAGACTCCTCTGTATAGGGCGGGAGAGGAAGTCAAGGTAGATCCAGGCCTCTATGGGCCCCTCACTCCCTGTTCGGGGTGTGCTTCAGACGCCCCACCCTTCTCTGCTGGGACCTGCCAGGCATCTGCGGACAGTTGCCCTCTGTTTGCAACTGTCTGGGACGACTAGTGTGCCCAACAAATTTTCCAGACCAGGGGCGCCTCGGCGGCCCCAGCAGCTCACCAGCGTCTCCTCTGCGCTTCTGGGGTCCGCTCGCTCGGTCAGCACGGTTTGAGGACTACCGCACAGTGCCCTGGAACCCCGCCCCGCAGCCTCGGAGGGCGCTGATTTACATACTCCACTCTGATTGGCCAGGATCTGGCCTCCCGCTCATTATCTTCCCCGACACAATGGTTGTGGGTGGGGCCCGCATTGGCTCCTCCCCCACCTGGCTGGCTTTCTCTGTCCAGCCAGCTAACCCGTGCTTGGGGATGTTTATAGATTTGACTCTATTCTGCCAAGGGCGCTGAGTCTGGGGCTTGCTTCTCTGATCCTCACGGTGAAAGCCACAGCCTCCACTTATGACACAAACACCTTCCTCCGCTCATCCCTGGTCGCTGCACAGACTTGGACCTCCGACTCTTGCCTCCCTCCCAGGGCTGCTTTCCCTCAGCCAGTGTGGACTGGCCAGCATTTTCCTTCTCAAGTCTTTCTTTTTGGAAGCAGTGAAGAGTCCTGGTTTTCCACACAGATCTAGCTTCAATCCCTGTCCCTGTTTTTGGTTTGTTTTGCTGATGTGACTCAGCCTCTCAACACCGCCTCCTCGTCTGTAAATTGAGCTGAGAGCACCCTTCCACAAGTGAGTATTACATTATATATAGGTTTTTCGAGACAGGGCTTCTCTGTGTAGCCCTGGCTGTCCTAGAACTCACTCTGTAGGCCAGGTTAGCCTCGAACTCAGAGATTCACCTGCCTCTGCCTCTTGAGTTCTGGGATTACAGGCGTGCTCCACCACCCGGCCACAAAGACCTACTTTCAATACACATTGCACCTTATGAAAACCCCATATAAACTCACCTCAACTTTTTTCTTTTCCCCTTCATCACAGAAGCTTGTCATTCCCAACAGATTGACAGCCAGCCCGTCCCCCACTGCCACGTTGTCTTTCTCGTCTAACAGCTGGTACTTCTTTAGGGCAGGCATTCAAGCTGTGAGCCCTGATCTCTAATGACTCCATTCATTCCCAGCACAGTAAGTGCTTAGTAGTTCCTCTTCTCCATCTATGGTTCTCAGAGCCCAGGGCCGCAAGGCCTCTGGCCTTTCAGAGAGCAGCCTCCCCGAGGGGCACAGTGGCTGGATGTTACCTGATGGTTCAACAATCACTATGACTGGACACAGCAGTGTTTACGCCAGGAACTTGGCTGAAGGGTACTTTGAGGCCTCCAACCCTTACAAAGCATCATCAGGTACCGTTGTGATTAAACTATACTCTTTCCCTCTGCCTGTGATCCAGGGGGTCAGATAAGGTGGGGGGAACCAGAACAGGCTAAGCTCCAACCTGTAGAGAACAGTTCTTGCTCCACTCACTTCTCTGGTGAGTCTTCAGGTTCCTTGGCTGTAAAACAGAAACAAAATTACCAATATCACAGGCTTGATTTGAGTAACAGGCATTCTACAAGAGAAACCAAGACAGGCTGGGCATGCTCAGTTGGCAGTGTTTGCCTAACATGCATGAAGTCTTTGGTTCAATTCCCTGTACCAGGTGTGGTGGCACATGCAAGGGTCAGAAGTTCAAGGCTAGCCCCCGCTGAATGAATAGTGAGGTCAGCCTGGGATACATAAGACTGTGCTTGAAACAATATCAAGACAGCCACATTACCAAGCAAATGCTGGCTGTCACCATGGTGACTACTGGTAAGTTATGTGTAAGAAAACCTTACTGGACAAAGAGCAAACATGAGGTTGAAAAGCTGCCTGCAGCTCACGGTGAAGATGGGTTCAGGCTTTCTCCAGCGCAGCCGCTGGTCTGCATGCGTGTGTTCTTGTCATGTAGAGCTTTTACATCCAGGCAGTGGTGGCCACACCTTTAACCCCAGCACTGAGGAGGCAGAGGCAGGCAGATCTCTGAGTTCCAGGCCAGTCTGGTCAGAGTGAGTTCCAGGACAGCCAGGGCCACACAGAGAAACCTGTCTCAGAAAGAAAAAACAAAAAACAGAGCTTTTACTAAGAAAAAGCCCCCCCACACACACACACCTTAGAGCCAGTGAGGAACAGGCTATTTGAAAAAAAGTAAAAACATCTAATAACAAGAAAAAGCTCATAGGCACTGCATAAAAACAAAGAAAATTAACATCACAAGGATGAAATAACTTGGCATCATTCCTTAGTGATGGAGAAGAGTGAGTGGGTGTCTTTTCTTAGAGAAAATAACGGAATGACAGTACACTGCTCAGAAACTTAGCAATGGTAGAGAAGAGCAAGGGGATTTTTTCTTGAGTATCTCTCTTGTTTTCACCATTTAAAAAAATTACTTTTCAAAAATCAATTTTTTTTTTAAGAGCTAGAGATAGCTCAGTGGTAGAGAGCTTACTGCTCTTGCAAAAGACTGGAGTTGGGGTCCCAGCATGTGTTCATATGTGGGTCAATCACAACCATCTATTAACTACGGTTCGAGAGAGAGAGAGAGAGAGAGAGAGAGAGAGAGAGAGAGAGAGAGAGAGAGAGAGAGAGAGAGAGAGAGAGAGGCGCAGAGGGAGAGGGGAGAGGGAGGAGGGGAAGGGAGGGGAGGGGAGAGGGGAGGGGAGAGAGAGAGATGGATATAGACATGGGCCAAAAAAAAAAACTTTGCAGAGCGGTTGACCCGGGCGTCTGCAGTACGCTCAGAGACCTCTAGGTGGCAAAAGCAACGGCGGCGTGCAGTCGCACTTAGGCGTGTGCGTCGGGGTGGGGCCTCGGCAGCGTCCAGGGCCGGAGTCCGGATGCTGCAGCGCATTCCCCCCGGTCTCCAGACGGCGCTCGGCAGCAATGGCTTGGCCCCGCGTGCAGCTGGTTGTCACCGCTGATGACTTTGGTTACTGCCCGAGGCGCGATGAGGGCATCGTGGAGGCCTTCCTGGCAGGAACTGTGACCAGCGTGTCACTGCTGGTCAACGGCACAGCCGCCGAGAGCGCGGCCGAGCTGGCCCGCAGGTAAGGGCGGCGCCCTGCAGGGCCGGGCGGGTTTGGGGGGCCGCCCGCTCGGTGGCAGACTGTTCGCTCTCGCGCTCCGCCTGCAGACACGGCATTCCCACGGGCCTCCACGCCAACCTGTCCGAGGGCCGTCCTGTGGGTCCGGCCCGCCACAACGCCTCGTCGCTCCTCAGCCCAGAAGGCTTCTTCCTCGGGAAGATGGGATTTCGGGAGGCCTTAGCGGCTGGAGACGTTGCTTTGCCCCAGGTGCGGAGGCGTGGCTGCAGGAGGATGCTCATCAAGATCCTCAAAGCTCAGCCCAGAGGTTTTAAAGGAAGTCGTTGGGGCAAACGCGGGCGCTGGATACGCTCCTAGTTCGAACACTGGAGCAGTCACACCGTGGCACCAAACGGAGCTCCTCGTTTTGTGGCTGCTTCCAGAAGTTCAAGGTGTCTGTGCCCCTCCAGGTGCGGGAGGAACTAGAAGCTCAACTCAGCCGCTTCCGGGAGTTGTTGGGCAGGTCCCCCACGCACGTAGACGGGCACCAGCACGTGCACGTGCTCCCAGGTACGCGGATTGAAGCGCTCTGATGGGGTGGGGTGGGGGCTGCTCTCCAGGGTTGGTGGGAGGTCGATGCTGAGCCCACCTCTCCAAGCAGGAGTGTGTCAGGTGTTCGCCGAGGCTCTGCAGGCGTTCGGGGTGCGCTTCACGCGGCTGCCAGTAGAATGCGGCGTGGGCAGCTGCTCGTGGCTGGAAGCACCAGCGCGTGCCTTCGCCTGCACTGTGGAGCGCGATGCCCGGGCTGCCATGGGCCCCTTCTCCCGCCACGGCCTGCGGTGAGCACCGCCCTCCTCCACCCCATCCAACCCTGCCTTGTCCCCAAAGGTCCTAGTGCGTTCACTTGGCCAGATGTGCCCTTTTCTCAGCCAAAAAAGTTAGGAATTGACCTGCCGGCCTGCTTCACCCTCTGCCTAGCCCTACCGGAACTTAGGCAACATCTCTATCGTGGCACAGGTGGACCGACGCCTTTGTGGGCCTGAGCACTTGTGGCCGCCACATGTCTGCTCACCGCGTCTTGGCGTCGCTGGCACGGGCCCTCGAAGATATCCCTGCTGGCCGTGCCCTGACTGCCGAACTGATGGCACACCCAGGATACCCCAGTGTGCCTCCAGCAGGGGGCTGCGGTGAGGGCCCCGATGCTTTCTCTTGTTCTTGGGAGCGGCTGCATGAGCTGCACGTCCTCACTGCACCCACCTTGCGGGCTCGGCTGGCCCAGAATGGTGTGCAGCTCTGCGCCCTAGACGACCTGGATTCCAAAAGGCCTGGGGAAGGGGTCCCCTGTGAGGCAACGCTTGAGCCCTTCCTGGAGCCTTCCCTACCCTGACACCAAAGGCTAGCTACGAACTGCCTCTCACTGTGGAGGA
>NC_051073.1:80332866-80342866 GCF_004664715.2 Peromyscus leucopus
TGCCTCCTTAGTGCTAGGATTATAGGTGTGTGACATCAAGACAGATACCCTAGCTCCCGTTTCCATTTAAAATTTTATTTTTTGTGTTGCCCGTATGTATATATCCATGCAGACAGTAGCAAGCCACACCATATGAGCAGGAGCATGGCTTCCTTTCAGGCGAAGGTGGAAGAGGATGGTATCACACCTTCAAAAAAGAAGTCATCTTGGTTATGTCACCACCAAGTCAGGAGATGTCACGGTAGAAGGCTGCATTGCTTAACTCCTTCTGACAGCCCCATTAGATAAACCCTTGGGGTGGCCACACCTTTAATCCCAGCAGGAGGCAGAGGAGGCGGTTCTCTGAGTTCGAGGCCAGCCTGATCTACAAAGTGAGATCCAGGACAGGCTCCAAAGCTATGCAGAGAAACCCTGTCTGGGGGGGGGGGGGAACCTAACTAAATAAATAAATTGCCCTGCCTTATAAATAAATAAGTGAACAAACAAAATAAAAGCCAGTCCTGGTAGATTATAATTCTGTAAAGCAAGCCACGTTTGACTATTATGTTCAATGAAAAATTAAGAATTTATAATGTTGAGTTTCTGACTAGGATTTTACTTAATTTTTGCAATGTTTTACAATGCTGAAAGATCAAATTTCAAGGCTTTAAGATGCTACCAGGCAGTTTTCTGGCACTGAGCTGACAATCCCAAACCCCCAAAAAAACCTTTGTTACTGTTTTAACTATGTTTTTTTCTCTTGTTATGATTACCAAAGAGAGGTTTCTTTCTTTTTTTATTTGTTTATTTTCGAGACAGAGTTTCTCTGTGTAGCCCTGGCTGTCCTGGAACTCACAGAGATCCATCTAAAGGCGTGTACCACCACTGACTGCCCAAGAGTGTGTGTTTCTATAGTAGATCCCAGTGTAGATACACTTGCCTAAACTGTACATTCTTTTGCCTGCCTCCCTGAAAACCACTGTTTTGGGCCCTAATGTACAAACCAAGGAAAGTAACAGTTAAATAGTCATTCTGTTTAAGAATTGTATTTCATTTCACAGTATTTGGGGACAGTGCTGCATGTTGATGGCGTTGTGAGGTGATAGCAACCAAGGTTGCTACTCCTAAAGCATCGTCTTCAGATAGACACAGTCAAGGGTATCAGTAAAAGGAGATAAAGACCGTTTTAGAAGTGTGAACTTTCTAATAATAAACTTTTACTGTGTCATGTTTCTAGCACTTAATGAGGAAACAAAATATTTTACTACTTGCCAAAATTGTTATTGCTTTAGTCAGTGACCAGATATTATTTATTAATATAAAATGCCTTTGTAGAAAATAATTAGTTAAATCGCTGCGCTCCCCCCCAAAAAAAAAGAGATACAAAAAAAAATTTTAAACCATCCTGAAATTGAAAGTAAAATATGTATTGCTTCTGTTGAGAATTAGTAGTTGAGTCTTAAGGGTAGCTTAGGAAGAACTAGAGTCCTATCATGGCTATAAAAGTATTTTTTAGAAGATAACTTTGTAGATTTTGTTATAGAATTACTCCAATATTATGGTTCAGTTTCTTGAAAACAATAACAAAAAATAGTCCTGTGTTTTGCATGTGAGAAAGTTGATAACTGTACTGGAGAGATCACTTGGTGGTTAAGAGTACTTGGTGCCTTTGCAGAGAGCACCCAGGTTCCGTTCCCAACACTCAACAGCTCACAGCTGCCCGTATAACTCAGGTTCCAAAAGATCCAATACACTCTTCTAGCATCCAAGGTCACCGTACACATGTGCACAGTCATACAGGGAGACAAGCATCCATACACAGAAAATAAAAATAAACAAAAACAAATTTTTTTAAAGAGGTTGAGATTGATAAGGAGATAAGCATCCATATGCACAAAATAAAAATAAGCAAATCTTTTTTAAAAAAAAAAAAAGCAAGAGGTTGAGGTTGATAAAGACAATTAAGCTTTCCAAATCTGTTTTTAGTGATAAAGCTGTTGGTTGGTTGTACTTGATGTTTGTGCTGAGTCAGAGAATTCAATACAACTATCAATAGTTGTTTTGGGGGTGTGATTTTGTGTGTGTTGAGGGGGGCGTTGATTTTGTTTCCTTCCTATCTCAGGTTTGTGGAAATGAGCATTCATCTGTGAGCAGGCCCTGCAGCTCTTAAGTGTCAAATCAGCATCTGCTGTATTCTTTTCTGCCAGAAATTTCTGTGAGCTGTTTTTAATACTGTCTTTTCTCACATAGCACACCTTTGTTTTTTTTTTTTAATTTTATTTTTAGCTCTGCTTATGATAATCTCAACAAAGTTCGAGTTGCTATCAAGAAAATCAGTCCTTTTGAGCACCAGACCTACTGCCAGAGAACCCTAAGAGAAATAAAAATCTTACTGCGCTTCAGACATGAGAATATCATCGGCATCAATGACATCATCCGGGCACCAACCATTGAGCAGATGAAAGATGTGTATCCTTTTCTACGTTAGTGGCTGCCTCACTGCTCCGTGGTCACTCTGTGGAGTAAATAACTGGAAATGAAGGAAGTGTGCACAAAGCTTTATCTAATCATTCCTCCCATAAACATAAAGCATGCTAAGAGGAGATTGTAATTTGCACTTTAATGTTTAAAGCATTTTATTTTTCTCCATTTTATCAGTTTTTGGTAACTAATTCTAATATGTTTTTGGTAAGTTCAGTGTTTCCTCTGTCTCTATAACAGTTTCCTTCTAGTTTTGGAAAGTCTTGGTTATTGTCATTTCCAGCCCCACTATGATAGAGGGAAAAAAGCAAGCATTCATTCACATGAGGAAGTGGGTACACCTGGCTGATTAGCACCTTCCAGACAGTCCTAGTGTGTTCCTCTTTCAGCCTCAGCTTCCTGTCTTTAAAATGGAAAAACTGGGCCTCATGATATCTTAAGGCCCGAGCAGCTCTGATAACACATAATTGTAGCCAGCATTAGAGAGCAAGGCTGAGCTGCTCTAGAAGACCCCTTGTAGTCTGCACCTCTCAGGAGTGGCTGGCTCCATGTCTCCAGGCAGACCTACTTTTAAATGGCTCTGTTAGTAGGTGGTGTGGTATGTTAAGTGAATGCCTCCTGCTGCCACCACCTGTTGGTCTTGTTTTACCTTTTGTCATAAAGCCTCTTGTAGATGACAAGTTTTATTTAGATTTGGTTTTTTTGGTTTTTCTGTGTAGCCCTCTTCTGTCCTGGAACTTGCTCTGTAGAACAAGCTGACCTCGAACTCAGAAATTCTCCTGCCTCTGCCTCCCAAGTGCTGGGTGGCACCACTGCCCATCACAATATAATTTTCATAAGAAATAATGTGGTTTAGCTGAAGTTTTAGGTGCTTAAATAGTAGCTATGCAGGAAAGAAAGACAAGCAGAACTCAGCGTCAACCCTTCTTCACACTGCTTCCCTTGGTCTTATGTGCGTATCAACAGTAGTCAGGAACAGGGAAGAACACTGAGAGCACTCAGACTGAAGAGATTGGTGGTGGGAAGCAGAGAAAACAACATGTCATTACGCATTGCTTCTGGGCCAGAAAGGTGAATGCTGATGTTGGTGACCACCATGCTCTTTAAGCTTTGGAGGCAGCTGGCTGGTAGTGGACAGTTTTGGAGAACAGGGAAGTTGAGACTTCAAGGTTGGCCAATATTCTGTTTTAAGTCTCAGTCTAGACCCACAAGAAGCCAATAGGCAGAGATGATACATGTTCTCTTCCGTGAGAGTGTACCATGTTTTCTTTGGTTCTCCTTTCCATTGATGGCCTTGCTGTATCAGAAGCTGCATGGGAAAAGGATTAGAGAAGTTGAATTTGTTTGGTGCTATGCTAAGTGTGACCAACTGTTGGATGTTTACCTTAACCTGTCAAACAGATATATAGTACAGGACCTCATGGAGACAGATCTTTACAAGCTCTTGAAGACACAACACCTCAGCAATGACCATATCTGCTATTTTCTTTATCAGATCCTGAGAGGATTAAAATACATACATTCAGCTAACGTTCTGCATCGTGACCTCAAGCCTTCTAACCTCCTGCTGAACACCACTTGTGATCTCAAGTCAGCTAAGGCACTTTTATTTTATAGCAAAAATACAAGTGCACAATATGAAGTCTTGTTCCTTCTTTAACCCACTCTTCCTTTCCAGAGGTAGTAGCCACAGTAGCAAGTTAGTAGCTCTATTTTTGGGGGGGGGGGGCGGGGGGGGGGGGGTGTTTCGAGACAGGGTTTCTCTGTGTAGTTTTGGTGCCTGTCCTGGATCTTACTCTGTAGATCAGGCTGACCTCGAACTCACAGAGATTTGCCCGGCTCAGCCTCCGAGTGCTGGGATTAAAGGCGTGCGCCACCACTCTCCGTCCAAATCAGTAGCTCTTATGTGTGTGTGTTTTATGTGCATGCTTACATATTCTTTGTATATAGTGTCATGTGCGCGTTGTTTTTTAATCCTTTGTATCAAGAAAGCAAAACAAGGCTCATGGTGATACAGAGCTTCTCACGGGGATAGACATAATCTTAAGTGTTCAATAATGTCAGGTATGGTGGCACATGCCTCAGATCCCAGCACTGGGAGCAGAGGCAAGCAGATCTTTGGGAGTTAAGGCCAACCTGAAGTATGTATATAATATATATATATATCATATATATATATAACATTGACAAAGTTTTTTTTCCAACTTTGTACCTTAGTAAAATGAAAATACATGTCACACAAAAACTTGTACATAGGTATTCATGGTAGTATAATTCATTGTCACTGAAAAATGTAAACAATCCAAATGTCCAGCTAATTGTGGATAAAATGTGATAGAGCTATACAGTGAGTTTATAGTGGAGAGCATTAGGGGAGACAGTTCTAATTTGTAGTTTTTTTTTTTTTCTGTTGTTAATTGTTTAAGGTTGCATAACCCTGTAACTGTAATATTAAAAACTATAGCATTGTATACTTTATGTGAATTATATCCCAGTAAAGAAACTTTAAAAGTATGTGGAGATGTGTAAGAATAATAATTTCTTGAATTTCAGTTAAATGAACATTCCTGTGTGAAGCTTTGTTAGGTATGCCATGCCAAGAATATGTGTGCCCCTGAAAGTGGAAAAACTGAGAGATGGAAACCCAGCAGACAATGTGTTACTGATAGCATATGCTGTATCTGGCTACCGAAATAGTATTCAAATGCAAACGAGGAAGATAATGTCCATGTCAGCCCTCCAAGATGAACAGGCTTTCATAAGTGAGGGGCTCTGTTGGATACAGGTGTCATAGGCAGGAAGACCAGAGGAATGAAGGTCAGAAGCAAGGAGGAGTTAAGAAAAGTACTACTTCCTTTTCTTTTTGGGGCAGCATTGGGTATTGGGCAGTTGCTTATAAGCAAGAGAAGATTGGCTGAAAATGAAATATGGACAACCTTTATCTAAGCTTTGTTTTTTGTTGTTATTTTGAGACATGTCTGACTATATAGCTCAGGTTTAGTAATAGGTTTGTACCACCACACCCAGCAAGTATAGTTGGGGCTTATCCCAAACTCCATTTTCCTACTTCACTCTTCAGCTTTTATTATTGGCATACTCCAGCATATCTAGCTTCACTCATATTTTAAGGTATGTATCTGGAGTATGTCATTCATATGGAGAACATTTCATTCCAAAGATGAGTGTGGTTTTTCACTGAGATTCTTACTTGCCACAGCAAGCATGTGCGTGCAGAACAGGCTATGGTGGCAGTAGTGTATGTGTATGACACAGGAGCCAACACTGGTGGGGGAGAGCCACCTCCTCGAGCTCTAGCCTACATCAAGAAGTGCCACCACATTGTGGGGCTTCATGATGACCCTTTATTTCCCAGGCCCACAGACACACTTACGGGGTTTAGACCCTATTGACAGCTTCTCTTGGCTTATGTTCAGTGGAGCAGAAAATGGGAGGTGTGGTCAGTACTAGTGTGTGCTCGTTGTTTGCCGAAGAGAACTCACCGAGTTATCAGTAAGCACGCCCACAGCCTGTTTGATTGCATTTACACCTGTAAAGAAGGATTACAGAATGGAACATGTTTTAAAAGAACATTTACATAGTCCAAGAGGTGGTCAGATGGGAATGCCGACGTTTAATGGGGCCCTTTAGGCTTGGACTGCACTAGCTGTCTGGCGTCTTCTATATGGAGTTATTCTGAGTATGACTAGGCTTTATCTGTAGCTGTGATAGATTTGTTTGGGTAGTGTTGTTGTTGTCTTATTGGCTTTGTTAATTAGGTTAGCCTTCAGCAGTATAATATTAAGGAAATTTTGTGGCCAGGCATAGTATCGCACACTTTAATCCCAGCACTAAAGAGGCAGAGGCAGCCAGGCGGCGCAGCGCACACCTTTAATCCCAGCACTCGGGAGGCAGAGCCAGGCGGATCTCTGTGAGTTCGAGGCCAGCCTGGGCTACCAAGTGAGTCCCAGGAAAGGCGCAAAGCTACACAGAGAAACCCTGTCTTGAAAAACCAAAAAAAAAAAAAAAAAGAGGCAGTGGCAGGCAGATCTCTGTGAGTTTGGGGCTACACAGAGAAACCCTGTCTCAAAAGAACAGAGGAGGGAGAGGAAAAGAGAGAAGTTTTCTGGCTGCACTGAGTTGTGTGCTTTGCTTGAAGGTGAATTATAAGACGAAGAGTAAGCTCTACAAAAGAGAATCACTGTGAGTCACATGTTGAAAAGTTTAAGTCACTCAGAAATGGAATGGATTGGTCGTAGTTTACCATAGGAAGTGGTGACTAAGAGTACTTTCCTTCAGATGTGAGAAATATCGTTTATTCATTGTTTTTTTTCTAGTCTTACTGCCACAGTTCCTGTACTGGAAATCCTTCATGCTATTAACTCTAAAGGAATTGGTTGATAAGACTTGGTTTTGTTGTTGTTGTTTTTGTTTGTTTGCTTGTTTGTTTGTTTGAGATTGGGTCTCACTGTGTTGCTCTGGCTGTCCTGGAACTCACTATGTAAACCAGGCTGATCTTGAATTCAGAGCTTTCCAAGTGCTAGAAATAAAGGCATGTTTTACTAACGCTTCAAGATCAGTCAAACAGAATTCAGAACTTAATTGTATTCTTCCTCCAAAGTGGTAGCTGGAGGCTGGTGAAGTGGCTCAGGTGGGTAGAAGCGCTGCCCAAGCCTGACAGCCTGTATTGAACAGTGGAAGGAGATAACCAACTCCTAAAAGTCACCTCTGACCTCTAGGCACACACCATGGCACAGACACACCTGCATTCAAACACATAAGAATAAAAAGAACTAAAATACATAGTCTTACAACTGGGCTAGAAATGTAAGTCACTGTAGAGTGCTTTGATAGCATGTGTGGGGACCAGTGACCATCAGGGTTGTTACCTCTATGGCAAGCAAGCTGTCATTTAAAGGAGGCTCAGGCTCATGATGGAGGTTGTGTATGCCAAGTGGAGAGGCTGGAGTGGGCAATTCCCTGTGGAGAACCACAGGAGTTCCTCACTCTCTCCATATGGGAAGTGTCCAGCCTGTCAGAGGGTTCTTGGGGAAGGAGTGAGGAAGTATTAGATAAAAAATATAGACCTAGACAAAGAGAAAGACAAAGATACAGGATAGCTTGAGGGTGGGGGAGCCTGGGTCAGTACCCAGCCGCCCAGACTTTATTCATGATGGGCCTTTTAAACATCAGCAAGAGGAAGGACAAAAGCCATCCCTCTTCCAAGGTCAAGGTATAAAGTACCAACAAGTGTAGACCCTTCAAAACACCTGGTACCCTCACCTTTGGCCAAATATCCCATTATGCAGCCCTGCGGGGCTAAGTAAGCCTAGACTTTCTGACCTTGAGTAAGACCTTACGGGGGAGCCTCTGTGGGCTCCCACAGGGGACGTATCCTGCAGGAGAGTTAGGAAAGAAGAGGATGCCCTGTCTGCTTCTTTTGATGACTCGGTGACATTCTGTAAAATACATGTGCAGCTTCTTGGATGCTGTGTTGAAGCAAACGAGAGGCTCATTGAGGCCCACAGAGAGTGAGCCAGAGGAAGGTGCTGGGCACTAGGTAGGGTCTTTGCCTATGTGGAGTATCTCAGCAGAGTGGGGTCCAAATGACTAGGTCCTGTGTGTTTTAGACTTGTTCTCCTGTTGTTGTCCTACTTGTACGGCCAAAGTTCAAGTCCTTGGTTTTTTTGTATGTTTGTCTGTTTTTCTCTCTCTCATTAAACTTGTTTTATTGGGTCTCAAAATTCTGTCACAGAATTTTGGTCAAATTGTTGCCATTAAAAAGTACGGATTTGGGGCTGGAGAGATGGCTCCACAGTTAGGAGCATAATCTGCTCTTCCAGAGGACCCAGGTTCAATTCCCAGCATCCACATGGCAGCTCACAACTGTCTGGAACTCCAGCCCCAAGGAATTTAACATCCTCACAACTCCAGTCCCAAGGGAGCAAACACTGTCACACAGACATACATACAAAACACCAGTGAACATAAAATGAAAATAAATAAATCACAAAAAATTTAAAAAAAGTACCGATTTTGATTGCCAGGTGGTTGTGGCACACACCTTTAATCTCAGCACTCAGGAGGCAGAGCCAGGCGTGTCTCTGTGAGTTTGAGGCTAGCCTGGTCTACAGAGTGAGATCCAGTATAGACACCAAAACTACACAGAGAAACCCTGTCTTTAAAAAAAAAAAAAAAAGTGCCGATTTTGGCCTTTGGGATTAAAGGCTGTGGTGCACGCCTTTAATCCCAGCACTCGGGAAGCAGAGCCAGCCAGATCTCTGGTCTACAGAGCAAGATCCAGGACAGGCACCAAAGCTACACAGAGAAACCCTGTCTCGAAAAAACCAGAAAGGAAAAAGAAAGAAAGAGCACTGGTTTTGAAAACTATTAACTTAAAAATGCCACACACAAAAAAATGATCCACAAAACATTCACCTTTTCTTCTGGGGGTTTTACAGTGCATTATCATTAACCAGTCTTTTACTGTTGAACTTAAATGTCAGCCCTTGTTTTTTAGCTGACTTAATACAGTGAAGCCTCCATATTGATCTGTCTTCCAAATGGCCTTCTACTGTACTGTGTCCCATCTGTTAACCTATCCCTTTCTTGCATTGGTTTCCTGGAGACCAGAAAATTAAATTTTTTTATTTATATTGACCTAAGTAGAATATGTCTACATCTTATTTGTGCTGGAGTCAGTAAGGCAGCCAACTCAAGTAGCATCAGTGTTAAGACAGCTAGATCAATGAGAGTCCTGGGAGGTGCTCCTGAGAGTCAGGATGTGAGAAACTGGGTGCTGTACAGAGCAGTGGTGGATGGCAGGATGGCTCTGTGATAAAGCCAGATGACTTGAGTTTAATACCTCAGAATCACACGATAAGAGAGAATCAACTTCCTATGAAAGCCATCCTCTGACCCCCACCACACACACACAGAGAATACATAAATGAACATCAGAACCAATGGTTTATCTCAAGTACATGAAAGTTCTAAAACTGTGAGAATTGGCTGTGTGAAAAGTAGGGAAGTGAGAAGAATTTTTAGAAATAAAACAAACAAATATTTTTAGACTAACTGGAAAACTAGCCAGAAATCGGAGTTTGAGAAATAGGACAGGGCAGACAGCTTAAGGAGCAAATCATCAGTGATTCTGTGAGCTACAATGGCATGGATAGGAAAGGGCTCTGGATGGTTTGGTGGTTTTTACCCCTAACACTTTGTATTTAAGGTTTAATTTTATTTCTGTGTTTGTGTTTATATGTCTGTCCATCATAGTGTGGGGCTGCCCAAGGAGGCCAGAGTCTCAGATCCCTTGGAGTGTATAGGCAATTGTGAGTCACTCATCGTGAATGCTGGTGACCACTCAGGTCATTTGCGAGAGCAGTCTGTGCTTTTCACTACCGAAAAGCACCCCTCTCCACCACCACCACCCCTTGATGGTTTTTCTGTGTACTTAAAATAGCTGGTGGTGATGAAATCCAAACATGGTTGCCAGATTGTGCCTGTTTCCTCCCCTCCAGCATGTGGTCTGTCATCACCT